>NC_054702.1:103844972-104144972 GCF_016097555.1 Gigantopelta aegis | reverse complement strand
ACGTTGTAATCTTTGATGCATAAGAATGCAACGATATTGATGATATGCATTTTGACATGTATAAATGTGTTTGTGGTGTAACAATGTAGAAACATAATGGTTTATCTTATAAGAATATGTCTGAATATATCATAGAGTAATCAATAGCCATGCACATAACAATTTTTCTGAAGTTCATGAGCATAACAGGAGGGCTGTTGCGAAGCACCTAAAAGCAAAGAACAAAGTGGGGGAAGCTTGGTTACCATATATTGTTGTGTGTTCGTTGGCCAACTTTGCGGCAATACATACTCCTTATTTTGCCTCTCATTATTTGGTACAAAAAAGTTGATAAGAAATAAAAGCCGTCTTGATGTTGTCGGTCTTACATTCACGGCCAATTCCGATTTTGCTGAACCTATCAAAGTTTTAATATTAGTATTTTAATTAATAAATATTTCAAGATATATGTAAAACAATAAAGACGTTTGTAAAGTGATCCCCTAATGTGGGATAAACAAATTCTTTTCTTTTTATTTTTATCTTCATCAAATGAATCGATCTCTTTGATATCACCAACTGATAAAAAGTAGTTTATTTTTTGGAAAGGTTGTGGATATATATGTTTTGGCACCCAAGATAAATTATTTTAATTATAAACACTGCCACTTCCGTTGTTTTTATAAGTGGTGATATGCCCCCCCCACACACACACACAAAAAAATGAAAAGTTTATAATATTTTATAAAGAATTGCTGAATAAATGAAAAGTTTATAATATTTTATAAAGAATTGCTGAATAAACAGAAGTGACAGAAAGTAAAATTCATTAGTTACAACCAATTACATTTGCAATTGAGGACAATATATCAGATGATAGAGGAAACAAAAGACAGAATGACTGGTCTGATCATGTGACAAATTTGGCACCATTATGTGGTTTTTCATTCAGAGACTGCCGAATCAAATCAAATGTTTTCATTGCTTAAATAAAATATAACTTTTATTGTGTGTATCAAACATGCAAATGGATACAGGTATGGGCCAAAATAGAGGCTGTTAAAAATACTGCTAAATTATATTAGGGTAACTGTCATAAGCTACTGAAGTTCATCGTCAGTTGCTTTTTCGTACACACAACACGGCTCGTTTCCTTTGATGTCCAGTGGGCATACTCATTATTATTTTTGTGTGTGAAAACTGCATTTCAAAATAGCAGAGATCGGTGCTGTAAATTATAGTAGGGTGCAGAAAATAAAGGAGGGTGGCTGAACCTGAAAGGAGGGCGGCATAATGTAAGAACACTGCCACTAGAGTACAGTGATTTATTAATCATCAGCTATTTGATGTCAGACATTTTGTTATTTTGACATGCAGTCTTACGAAATCCACTACATTTTTCCATTTGTAGCAAGGGATCTTTTATATACACCATCCCACAGACAGAATAGCACATACCACGATCTTTGATATAGCAGTCGTGGTGCACTGGCTGGGATGAGAAATGGCACTGACAGGGATTAATCCCAAACTGACCGTGCATCAAGCGGGCGCTTTACCACCGGGCTGCGTCCCACCCTTAAAAGTAATTAAGTTGTTTGACAAATTGTTGAAAAATCAATTATCATTTTGGGCCTTGGCTATTCTTAAACTTTTTCCTTAAAAAACCCACTGAAATATTTATATTTGAATAAAATATTTTCATATATATATATATATCATTATATTAGTTGTTTAGTTAACAATAGTGAGAGGATACTTGGATTATGGTCCATAAAATCACATGACATAAAAAGTGAATAAATGGAGATGTACCCCAAAATATAAATGTTATGAGCTTTAGAAAAGAGAAAAAAACATTTGTCACAGTATTTTTTTCACAGCAAGATATCTAGACAAATTTTTATTTAGCACATAAGCTGTCATTGTTTGGGAGTTTAAGATGCATAGTCACTTATATTGTTCAGTTGTATGTATAAGACCAACCTATTATTAATCTTATGAAAAATGACATGGTTACTTGTCTAAGACGGCATCCATAAATATTAACTGAAAGTAGTCACAAAAAATAAAGTTAAAGTTTGTTTTGTTCAAAGACATCACTAGAGCACATTGATTAATATTAGCTATTAACTTCTTCTTTTTCTTCGTAATTGTGATTCATAGTTTTTCTGGGAAAAAACCTACATTTTATCATTAGCAGCTACCGGTAGTGATCATTTATATGCACTTTCATACAGCACATACCATGGCTCTTGATATATACTTAATTGTGATTCATAATTTTAAATCATTAGTGATCATTTATGTGCCCTTTTCTATAGACAGGACAGCACATACCACAGCCTTTGATATATACCAGTTATAAGATCCCAAGAAGATTCTATCTATAAACCCAAGCACCTCAGGTGATCACTCTTCCAACTGAGTTGGGATTCCACCCCTATAATCACAAAAAGTGCAATTACATGTATATACATTCGTGGTATTTGCTATAAAAATAGTTGTAGTTTTTACAACACTTGCCAACATTCAGTGAAATAACACCTTGACAGAATATTTTAATGTTTCTCAGAATACTATAAGAATTATTTAAAAGCAAAGTACAGTATTTTATGTCAACTGTTTTGTTTGTGTTGGATATGCAGTTTTAAATTTATGTGCAACACCAATGAATTGTAGTGAACTGTTAAGTTGCAAAATTAGGATTCACATATTCCAAAAAATCTAATTAAAAGTTATTATCTTGTGGCAATATCAGTTTAAAATACATTGTTAATGTCATTGTGGTACAAAACCATAGTATACTATAAGTGTTAGGATTAGGTAACTCACTGATTACACAAATATAATTCACAGAAACCAACAATTCATTTGAAATGTCTTCTGAGATGATGGATAAAAAACATTGAATTAAAATGGATTGTCCTATATTTGACAGTCCAGGTGTGATGACAACACAAAATAAATGTACTCATCATTTCACACTGGTGTCAGGGATGCATAGACTTTTGAGCTTCACTTGGGAAACCTAGGTAAGAAAAAATGTATTTCATCTTTGACAAGACATGAAGTAGATTGAAGAGTTTGGGTAAATAACTGAAAATAATGTTTGACAACACCTCAGTTCGGTGCTTTTAGCTACTGTCATCGGTAATGTTCAGCTTTTCACCAAAGAAGCATTCAACCTTGTCATGCAGCTACGGTTTGATTCGTGAATTCTGTCGATTAGTCTCGAAATCTATTAAAAAGTTCGGCATACCTCGGCTAATTCCACGATTCGACGCTCGAACTTATCGTATTTATCAGCATACACTGATACATTGGAAGTCTCAGTTTATCCACACTGTGGTCATATATTTAAAACAAGAGTCTGGGTTTTTGAACTTCTGCATCGACAATATAAGTAATTTTCTGACTAAAAATACCGTGAGCGTAACAGACGGACTATTCCGAATGCCTCCGATTGTTCATACTGTTGATACCTCGGGTAATTCCGTGTTACCTTCGAGTGACAACCCGGAAACGTCAACAATAACAACGTGCTCTTTCACCTGGTTGTGCAATATACACAGAAATAAAGTGGTCATTCACAGAATAGAATGAATGAATACACTCACTAAACAATCACATGTGTGTGCAATAGTATATGGGTAGGGCATAAAACAAGCATATAGCATGCATTTATTGTTAATATGATATCTCGACATTTGTAAAAGAAACTGAAAATTACTGTGTCGGATTGTCTTAAAACATTGTAAATAAACGAAAAATGACTTCTGTATTTGTCCCCGGCGTTGAGGATGGTTCAAATGAAAACGGAGAAATACTTTACGATGCTGACACTTTGCAGCATATTGATAGTTTTGAAGATCCGTGTTACGATAAACTTGTTAAACAGTCTGACATTTGTGACTTTGGTGATCAAGGATTTCTGTTGCACAATCTGATGAGTTCAAAAGAATGTCAGCACTACATTGAAACTGGCGAAATATCGGGATTTCGTGAATTACGAACATCACAACGCAGTTACAGAGACTGTCAAAGGTAAGTATAAGAATGTTTTACAGTAAAGTTTGATTTTTAACTCTTGAAATGTGTGATGGCTGCAGTAAGTTCATCAAGATTAACCTCGAGTGCATGCACATGCAATCGTAATTCACCAAGGTTCGTTTTTTAACATTTATTGTTACGGCACAGCAATAAACACAGTAATAAATATCGTGCCGGAGACGTTTATCTTGATAAACTAATGCACTCGAAGTTAATCTTGAACTAATGGCTGTAGGTGATAAGCCCAGAGCTGATTCTGTCCTAAGATAACGGGGGTGGGGGGAGTGGCACTGTCAATTCAATTGTCTGATGGTGAAAATTAATGTATTTGAAGGCAAGAACTTATTGGGAGGGGGAAGAGTTAGGGGTGGGTGTTCCTCCAAGAACAGGGTAGGCATAACGGTGGAAACGGGAGGGGCATAACCATCCACTCTTGTTCCACATAAGTAATTACATGTGCATTTTAGAAATCATCTAGTGTTGATTTTTATATTGTCATCAAAATGGTTGCTTAATCATGTATCTTGTCAAGTTTCTATTTTAGTTAGTTTGAAGTCTGTTCAGACAATAAACATAGGTGAAAATGTAATTAATGGGGGAATCTGTACGAGCCAGTATTTAATGCAAAAGTCAATTTTATTTAATACATGTAGGGGTTTTTTCTTGTCTTTTAGAATAATATTTGAGAGTTCTGGGTTAGCATCTGTGTTATGGGAAAGAATTAAGGATTTCTTGAAAGACATCACAGTTGAAGGAGATCCGTCGAAACAACACATTCATGGTGTCAAGTGTCTTGTACAGGGAACATGGGAACCACATCGTTTGAATAAGGTATGAGATATTACCACTGCATTTTTTTTAAAACAAATTTTTACAGTTTTTAGATACAACTTTTTAAGAGTTGTCAATTTGAAAAACAAAATGAGATTTGTTGACATGAACAGGCCTCAGCCTGCCCATTGCCAAAGTAGCCTATTGTTAATATTTAATACAAAGTGGCTAGAATATTTAGTATTTGACTAATATAATTTTGTCCAAAGTACTGGGTATCCACTTTTTAATATTTTAATGTACAATTTTTGTGTATTTGCATATAGCACAAGTTTTACAAAATGTAAAAGAGCATGCTTATTCTGTGCACTATAGTAGCTTTAAAAATAGTTCATAAACATTAATATTTTTTTAATATATATTTTTCAGGTCTTTAGATTATGTCGATATTATCCTGGTGGACATTTTGCTCCACACTTCGATGGTCATTTTGTTGAAAGTGCCACAGTGCGATCAATGAAGACACTGATGTTATATCTCAACGGAGATTTTAATGGTGGCAGCACTAACTTTGTTGATGAAAGTCAGACTTTGTACAAGGTAAAACTAATTTTAATGGTGGCAGCACTAACTTTGTTGATGAAAGGCAGACTTTGTACACGGTAAAACTGTAATTTTAATGGTGGCAGCACTAACTTTGTTGGTGAAAGTCAGAGTTTGTACACGGTAAAACTAATTTTAATGGTGGCAGCACTAACTTTGTTGATGAAAGGCAGACTTTGTACACGGTAAAACTGTAATTTTAATGGTGGCAGCACTAACTTTGTTGATGAAAGTCAGACTTTGTACAAGGTAAAACTAATTTTAATGGTGGCAGCACTAACTTTGTTGATGAAAGGCAGACTTTGTACAAGGTAAAACTGTAATTTTAATGGTGGCAGGACTAACTTTGTCGATGTCAGTATTAGTCTGATGTGTACCTTGATGGAAAATGAATGTACTTAAACAATGTTTAGGGCAGTCAATAGTACAAAATTACAGTTTCAATAATCTTTTTTTTCTCTCCTTGGATTCCTAATTAATGTAATACATCTTTTAGTATGTCAGTATCATTAATTTTCATCTTATATACAGGTATATACTGTGAAAACAATCAAATTGTAATCTGGAATTCCTTAAAAATCATATGTTTTTTCTGACAGTTTTTAAATACGAGTACAAAAAGAACCTCTCTAAATCAGAATTTTTACTTGGTTTCATGGATTACAAGGGTTTCACTATGTATAACAGAACACAGTGAAAGTACAAGATTACAGTTTCAATAATGTTTTCTTCTTATACCGTGGATTCATAATTTGTTATGTGTCTTTTAGTATATCTCTAGTTTTCGATATATATATGTATATACAGTGAAACCCCTCAAAACTGGAGTCTATGGTCTAGAATCCCTTCATAATCAGAAGAGGCGGGACATAGCTCAGTGGTAAAGCACTCGCTTGATGTGCGGTCAGTTTGTGATCAAACTCCATTGGTGGGCCCATTGGGCTACCTGTCATTCCAGCCAGTGCACCAAGACTGGTATATCAAAGGCTGTGGTATGTGTTATCCTGTCTGTGGGATGGTGCATATAAAAGATCCCATGCTGCTAATAGAAAAAGCAGGTTTCATCTCTAAGACTATATATATATACATGTATATATGTTAAAATTACCAAATGTTTGACATCCAGTAGCCAATTATTTATAAATCAATGTGCTCTAGTGGTGTCGTTAAACAAAACAAACTTTCATAAACGGATGTTTTCACAGTGTTTTAAATATCAGTACAGAATGGAACCTCTCTAAGCCAAATACCCCTTAAAACCAGACTTTTTACTTGGTCTCATGGGTTCCCCTTTAGAAGGGTCTCACTGTAGATATAACAGAACACATCTGTACAGTATATATATTTTTGTTAATTTGATTTTCGTAAGCATTTCAAAATAACTATATTATCTATATATAGGATGCTGATGGCAAGTTCTGTGCTGAAGAAAAAAATATTTTATATCGCATTCAACCCGAAACAGGAATGGGGATCCTCTTTAATCATCAACGACTCCATGAAGGACAGAAATTAAGGTTAGAATGGGGTTCGTTTTCATATTAACAACTACATGTATGTGTGTGTGTCAGTATGACATGTAAAATATTTGTAGACACTTTGAATAATACTGTAAATAATATTCTCTTCATTTATATCTGCTTATGCATTGTATTGATGAATAAAGACCTAGCAACAGATAGATGGGAACAACCTTTAAAAATATGACATTCACATTAAAAATGCCCAGCAATTAAATTAATGCTCTACCCTGTCAAGATCCTGACTAGAACACTGGATCAGCTAACAAAGTTCATATTTTAAAAATTTAATTTACATATTTTTTTTAATTCTGTGTTTTATTAGTGTAAAGTAAATAAATTGTATTTAACTGAACAATTATTACTTTTTATAGTGATGGCGTAAAGTACATCCTGAGAACAGACATCATGTTTAAAAACACCAGTAAGCCATCCTTGTCGCCGGATGAAGAAAAGGGGCTGCAGATGATACAAGAAGCAGAAAGAAAAGAGGTAACTTTTACAAACAAAAGCAGAATTAGGAAACTCTGGAACAAGAAGTTTGGATTTTTTATCGAGAGGGCCCTCTGGAATTTCAGTCCATTTTTACTTGCATTTCTCATTGAAAGTAAAAATTATTACTGCTGTTGTGCAATAACTATAGTACATAGTATATAGATTTATTAAAAATGAAAGGTGCTATAGCATAGTTACAAGTTCCATTTTTGTTATTTTTATATTTAATAATATTTTTATAAATGCATGTAAGTAATTGATCCTGCAGACAATCTTTACATAAATAACTTGTGAAGTTGACACTCTGTGGCTAGATAGCGCCATCAAAGACTAATGAGTTGCACAAAGACAGCAAACTCGTCAGTAACATCCTCCTGTTGAGGCGTGTTCATTGCAGATACACCCTCAATTCTGTCAGTTATCCTCCAATCTCTATATATACAATGTATTAGTATATTTTTTTACCATTAAATTAAAAATTGTAATTTATTTTTTTATGAGCGTATTGTTGAAGGTATGTTTACATTTCAAAGCAAAAGTTACTAAATAATATTACTGGGAAGCGGCCATTATGCAACTTTGAGACAAGACCTTTTATTAGACGAGATTTGAGAAGCTTAATACATTCTAAAAATCAATATCCAGGGAACATTTTGTTCAGTATTGCGTCGCTCATTTCAGAGATCACTACACAATTTTAAAACATTAAACAGTAGTTGCTATACAATTTTCAGTTGACTAGAAATATCGCTAATCAAGATTTTGAAAATAAAATGTTCCTTGTATCTTATTTTTTAAAAATTATCAATAATATTTATACATTAAATCATAAGCTCTATTTACAGGGATGTGAGAACTATGCGGAAACATGTAAATGCACTTTTCCATTTCGTCTATAAAAACAACCCCCAAAACGATGCACCTTTTGGCCGACTGAGAATGCCACACCTCACACAAGAGTTAGATCAAAAGTAGTATCGTGCGATCACAAGTGGTATTCGCGCATAGTACATTCCCATGGCAGGATTTCGTCAGTTTCACTGCGATTGACCAGGTTTGTCCAATCCAGGATATGTTATTTGAAAGCCTTTGTTTGACTTGGGAAGAAAGTAAGCTTTTTTGTTCCAGCCCCTCTCACAACCCTGTATTTATATGAACATATTTATTACATTAGTGGGTCATTAATACTAATTTCATAAGACAAATAAGTTTACAAAGTGCTGTATTGCTTTGTGTCGTTTCAGGCTGCCGGGGAATGTTTAGAAGCAATGGAGTTGTATAGAAAGGCATACAAACTATGTCCAACATTAGAATCAGAATCCTATGGCAACTAGAACCTATTTACAGTAAAGTAATGAACCGGAAGGGACCATGATAGTTTGTTATAGCAGTAGTTCATTGTACACATTTGCAGAAGTTGGTCATTAATATATAGGGAGCTAAAACAGGACTTTACAATCCATTCGTTCTATGCAGTAATTCGTTATAAGCATGTTCATAAACAGATCTGATCTCAAGTCTTATCATGATCATATTTTATTATGATTTCACTGCCCCTGCCCTCGTGTTATGACATCTGCTTTTAATATATAAAAATCAGTATTTATTCATTATTGGGAAAAGGTATAAAAGGACACATCACCTTGTTTAAGGAATTTACGTGTCTTCATTTTTATTGTTAAATTTGTAATAAAAGTTTTGTAATAAAATGTTATTTAATACCATTCATTACTTCTTTTGTTTCTCAATAGAATAAGTAGACCGTTACTGTAAAAAGTAAATTATAAAAAATATAATATAACAAAATTATAGAAATACTCATAATAGTGTGTAAAGTTATTTTATATACATGTATATATATGAATACTGTTCATAAAAGTTAAAAAAAACCAGTTGAGGTAATAAGCTAGTACTAGCTGTCATGAAATTTGTGAAATACATTTCATTAGTCCCTTGCTCAAGCTCAGGGAAAATTAAAATTATTTTACCGAGGAACTAATACTTTCTACATAGGAAATTATTAAGAATCAAAATGCATGTCTGATGCCTATTGCACCAGATATAGGCTCCATTGATTTGATAAACAGTACCCACTTGATAGGTCCTGACTGGCCACTGGTATAAATAATAAAAACCACCAACTACATGTGTATTAGAATTTTTTTATTTACTAAATACTAAATAGCTCATAATAAAACAACTCCAATATATAATGGGAAGACCAGCTTCATCAAAAATGTTCATTATTTTAAATTACTAAACGTAATGTACATGTATCACTATTAAACCTGCAATTTATCAATCACAATGATTCCTACTATTGGCCTTCCATAGGTAGCTCGATAATGTGCAAATTATCCAATGTGTATTTTACAGGGAAATGGTATAAAAAGAATCCATGAAATCTTTTGCAGGGTGAAGATTACTATACTTTCATAAGCATATAATTACAAACCTGCCACAATAATACAATTTACTCTATTCTGATTGTCCAATCTTGCTAAAAAAAAAACACCTTAATGTTATCCTTTGATTGCAAAGCCCCACAAAAACAAAATATGAATCGAACACCAAGTTAAATTCTAATTAATACTCAAAGATAGACACTAATCTAATTAAAGCTAATGTTAGTACATGTTCAGCTGACTTCATAATTGACCAAAACGATGCTGGCACAAATGCTGGAAGCTTAAACCTGCATTCATTTGACATGACTGCAAGAAATGGAATTGGCTTATCTTGGATATGTCAACAGATACATGTACACGGTTGAATGAACATATCTTTTATTGTCAATATTAGAACAAGGGGTTTTTTCTTCATTCTTTCTACTTGCCAATGAACACCAAGCTGCCATATTGCTTTTTACATTAACTTAGAATGTAATGGAATACAATATCCATTTCCACTGATCGCTTTATCAAAACATCATCAGCAGATACGACACCCCATTTAAAACATACTAAACAGCAAATACCATTGTTTACTCTTGACTTTTTGTAACTTAAAAACACACATTTCTCTCATCTCCTAAAATAAACTCACAATCGTTCGAGACAAAGCAAATAATATACCAATTGTAAACAAAAGTAGGTCACAACACACTGCCATCCCAAGTTGTACTTGCATGAAAGCTTTTATTATCCTATATGAATTAATACGGAATATATGGCCCGGAAACTAATATTTTATGAACGGATGGACGGACAGACAACACCATACCATAATACGACCCGTCAGAGATGTGTGTATAACAAAAACATATTTCATATTTCAATGTCACTGAACATGTTTGTCAATTCTATACAACTACAAAGGTCAAGGTGCTCACATTTGATTTTAAAATTATCCTATTTCTACAGCAAACCAGTAAGGATAGCAGCAGACTGAAAATGAATTTGAAACATAATAGATCTACTAATAACTTTCCAAAACATTAAATCTAAGTAAAATATAAAACCAATTCCTAACCCCAAAATTAAATTAAAAATGTTTACCAACAACATTTGGATTTGCAGGATGGATCTGCATGTGTCTGTATATAAAAAGGCAAAAAAAGCATTAAAATCTTTGTATTAATATGAAAAACCCATACAGACATTTTATTTACAGAATTAATAAAATGCCCAAACTAAAAATCTTAAAACATATTTTAGGGGCAAATCAGATGTTACTATATAGTGCATTTTCATATTTTATATTAATTCATATTATCTGCAGGGTTTTCACACATCTCATAAAAACTTTCCACGACTTTCCCCATGAAAAATATTTTTTTACTGACAATTTTTTAATATTTTAATGAATAAATATGGAAGCTAGTATGAAAATACGAGCAGGAAATTGAAAAGGTAATCATGTTAAATTTTTAAAAACTTAAAAAAGAAAGAAAAAAGACTTGCCCTACGGTCAGGTCAGAGGGTTTAATGTGCACATTCTGAGCAAGCTGTTGTAGTCATGGGTGCAGGTGTTAACTTATGCTGGCTCCTTCGTACAGGACACAAAAGGGTTGTGGCGGGGGGGGGGGGGGGGGGGGGGAAAGAGTCCACACTGTCATATGCAAAGGAGCACAAGCGGCCCAACCAGGGTTGGTAGTGGGCAGGAGGGGGGTGGGTTGGTGCCACTAAATCCTGTAGGATTAGTTCCAAAATGAAACAGGTTGCATAATTTCATGAGGTAATTTTGACACAATTTGAAATGGTTCATCGAAATTAAATTGGAGCCATTTGAGTAATTTGACTTAGTTGGCCGAAATTAAGCTCTTGCTTACCCCACCACAGCTATCCTCTTCAAAACCAAAAAAACAAATGGCTTTATACATTTCAAAAGTTAGTTTATGATATGTTTACTGACCATGTTAAAACTGTTTGTAAGTATTCAACTGATATGAAAATAATCATTTGGCTGGAAGCAGTGGGCCCTTACTTTGAATAGCAGTTGTATTCGTGGAAACTAATCAGGGCTATTAATTAGCATCCTGCGGAAATTTAAAGCATTCATTATGTCAAATTTGAAAGACATAAGAAAACAGCTCGGTTACTGCTAAGTGCTAGTTGCAAACTTTAAATGTGGATCAATCACAGACCAGAACAGGCAGCAGAGGACTTATTCAGGGCTTCTAGATTATGGTAGCCCCACTCCCATGGCTAGTGATATTCAATGTTGGGCTAGTAAATAACTACTATCGCCATGTCCGATGGCTAGTGAAAAAAAGTTGTTGTCAAATGGTGTTTAAGTTTATTTAGTAAATACGGATATCCTCTTCCCAAATCTAAGAGTTTTTAAGCTCTATCTTCCTCTTAAGGTGACATATTCGATTATTACTGTAAGTAAAATTGTATTTACTCAAAAGTAGGGCTAGTGAATTTTTAATCATGGCTAGTACATTTTTAAAATCATTGATCCCATGGCTAGTGTTTTTTATAAACATTCTAGAAGCCCGGACTTATTGGAAGATTTTAAGCCATCCAATTGGCTGTTGGGATGTTCGGACCAGTCTTCTAACACTATCAGAGCTTAAACATGTTAAACACCATACAAAGTAACATCACTATCCACCAACTATCAAGCCGAGCCTGCTTAAACAACCTGAAGCATTTATCAGGCTCCATTGGAGTGAATGCGTGGTAATTGCAGGGTGCAAAACAGCCAGTCCCCAGGTCGCAAAATGTGATCAAAGTCCTCTGGCCAACTATAAATATAAAATAATGTTCAAAAATATTATGTGGGAGATCTTCTTTCTATATCATTTGAGCCACTGTTAATAATTGTATTGCATATATTTACTCCACATTACAATCTTGCTTGTGCTTTGCAAACCTGAACGAACTGGCGTACCATAATTTGTCAGCATCCATTTATAGATAAACATTGATTTTGTAGTGAGGTGTAGTCTTTATAAAACAAAGACTTCTTGATCCAGTTTGTAACCATTCAGAACATCTCAGCTGAATACACGATCAAATCCGAACGCACATTCATGAATGCCAAATGAAATTTAATGGCCCAGATATATTTTTGGGGCCACCATACTTTTCTGAAGAGTTTCGATCCCTGTAACTGGATAGTACCATCACATACAGACAACCATCAAGTCCTACAACAAAAACAGGACCTAGTCTGAAAGAGATGCCCATATCTTTCAACCTTTCAGTTTGGAGCACTTAGCAAGATCAGATATTGCCAAAACATCTAATGGTATCCATAATACATGTATAAGAAGATTTTATACTGCATTGTTAAACTTAATAATTTGAAAGCTTGCAACAGCCATGATGTTACAGTGGTGCTCAACCTGAGATGAAATTCCCTGACTTTTCCAAGATTTATTTTTTAACATGAACAAAATTGCAGGACTTTTCCATAACAGTTTTATTTTCCATGGGTTTTTATGACTGTGGGAACCCTCTATTTGGCTAAATTTATAACAAATAGGTCTAATATAGAAAATGTATTAGGTATATATTTCTGTATCTTGTAATTTACTTGTAAATTGTTTTTGGTATATTTCATAAACAAAAAAGTACTCATTCAAATAAGCATCTGATATGTCCCCAAGAAGAACAATAATAAATACAATTTTTAAAATGTACATAATATATTAATAATCAACAAAGTAAATAATTATAACAATAAAATCACAAATTTTGATATGAAATAACACACTTCATTAAATTTGTATTTTACAAATATGTCAACATTAAAACAAAACTACATAGTACTATAAACAATATCCGATATTATTTGTCTAACAAATAAATGCATTATATTCTATAACAAATAAATGCATTATATATCAGTGTCATAAATGCAAAATGCAGGTCAGGTCATAGGGTTTTACATACAGTCAGAGCAAGCTGCTGTAGTAAATGCCTATCATGGGCACAAGTGCCTGCCTTGGCTGGCTCCTTCGTCCAGGACAGGAAAAGGGTTGGGGTGAGTGGGAAAGAGGACCACCCGCATTGGCAGGTACAAGGGAGCACCAGCAGTCCGATGAGTCGGTAGTTGGTGCTATGGAATTTTGAATGTTCCATAGGATTAAATCAAACAGAATTATTGCGCGATTTCTATGAAGGAAATTGGGTGCATTTTTGAATGGTTCGCCAAAATATAAAGGGGAGCTACGTATAGTTTTGAACTTAGTATACCGAGAGTAGCTCGTTATTGGGACCTAGCCTATCAATGGCTGTTGTTGGGCGTCTTCATAGGTCGCAATAAGCAAGAAAATAATTTAATTTAATTCTGCCATGGTTTAGTCATAACAGAAAATATTTCATAGTTTTTCATTGAAACAAATGTCACACACATATTTGTTAGTATTAAACATATCATTACGATAATATAAGCTCCCACCATGTCACATATTTTTAATAGAACCTATATTTACTTTTTAGTTTTTTAATAGAACCTATATTTACTTCTTCTTTTTTTTCATAGCTAAAATGCAAACAAAATATGTGTGCATATTTTAACTTTTTCTGTTTTAACTGAATAGTTTTCTGTCTTTTATGAAATACCATAAAAAAGAAAAAACTAAGTTATAGCAATATTGCAAATATTGTGAAGAATAGTTGCTACATATCAAATAGTTTTTTTTAATGAGAACTACAAAATAATATAAAATAAAATAACAAACTTGTTATCCGTCATTATTAATCTTATGTTCCTTAAAAAAATACATTTGCCACTACAAAATCTTGTGACAAATGAACATTGATTCACTTGGGACCTAAGCTTAATGTTTGGTAACTTCTAATTTATATATATATGGGTTTTTTAATTGTTTTATCCATTCAAAAGGTTAAAAATGTCTGTAATAGTATAAGGTGTATCAAATTCATAACACTGTAAAGTATCATTAATATATTCCAAAGTACATATACCTGCAATGTATTACCAATAAATATCAACAGCAACAGCAGATTTTTAAACATAACAAGATTCTTTCAAATTACAAATCAACAAAATATAACAGGCACTAAATGTTAATGTATGATTAAAAAGTTATATACGATATATTATGTAAGGTATTATGTAAACAGTGCTATCAGTATGGTATATTACAAAAGTTGAGATGAATAATGAAACAACATTATAAATATACACCAGGAAATTAATCAAGCACTATCTGAATAGTATTGCAGCCAAAACGTCGCCCAATAATTATTGGTCCGTGCCAACAGGTTTAAAGTAGATACGAGAGTTTTTATACATATATATTCTATATCTACAGGGTATTTACCGAGATGGCATGTATAAATTACTTTGGGGAAGCACAACAGTGTGTCTCCAGCCTACAGAGAACATTAATTTCTGTGTTTGGTATTCATGAAATGGTCAGAATTACTTGTGAAGTGTAAGTCACATGGTCAAAAGTTGGTGGTGCTTAATTATTTTTCAGGTGTATACCAATAAATGTAACTGCATGATTAACGAGAAAGCCTAATCAGTTTTTCATCTCAAATTATATGTCAAAAGTACATATTTTAAAGTAATTTAATGGTATTGTTTTTAAAATATTTACAACCTAAAGAAAGCAGCATTTCATGATTATAAGAAAAATTACATTTATTTTTAAACACTGAAAAATATTTAAAACCCTATTAGAATACTACAAACAGAATTGACCCCAAAAGTTGTAGGTTACAACATTTTGCTTCAATAAATGCATTATTCAGATTAAGTGCCATCGTCCTTGAGTCCTACCTAACTACCCCGTAAATGCCACTGATCTTTAAATGAACCTTCACACACAATTTCAACTTATCAATTTTTATCACAGAATTTAAAACATATATAATTAATAAAAAAGAACACAAAATGTTTAAACAAATTCTAACCACATATGTTAAAATTTAATGGGATTAGAACTTGCATTTTCAGGGCTCACACTACAAATAATGTTTTAGTCAATTTTCAGATTTTAAATATTGCAAAATGTCTAATTTAAACATTTTATTAGCCAAATACTAAATATTGTAGCCATTTTTTAAAATGGGTTAATTTTGCTATTAGTAGGGTGATCCCTGCATTTCAGTATATGTATCTAATACCTCTATGGTTGCACAAAAAATATTCCATTTAAAACTTCACAACAATTATTAATTATTTACTAAACATTATCTTAATATACATAAAAAAAAAACACACAAAAATCAAACAAAATAAATTGACAAATGAGGGAACCAAGGAACACAAAACGAATAAAATAATATTCACCATGAAAAGTAATTCAAAATATCACATAAATATTTTAAGTAAATGAAACTCTCCAATATGTATATAAAATAATAACACATATACATAAAATAATTTTTTAATAAATGTTTTGATATTCAATCGACTGTGATTTGTATGCATAGTATCATAATGTAAATTAATATCATTTTACATTACTCAAGAGTTGTCTTGCAAGATGTGCGTAATATTTGCTATTTTGTCTTACCTTGCCATGAAATGCACACTAGTTTCAAAACCATACTACTATTCAAAAGCAACACTGAACATATTTTATCAGTTGCTGTTACATACAAAAGTCATTTGTCTGTTTCATATATCCTTCCTTAGCTCAGCTGCTTAAGAATACTTGATCTTCTTAGTGGATGCGTACTGATAGTAAAAATACTTGATTTTTCTCACGTAGAATTCAAAATGATCTTGTGCCAGCTCACAAAAGGTGTTGCTGTACAGATTGCAGTAGAGCCAGCTTCCCAGGATGAACAGCAGAAAAAAACATATTGCAAACAGGACACACAGCAAGGCTTGAGAAATCCATTCTTCTAAAATGTTAAAAAGACTTATCAACAGTTATTCTAAATAAAAATCTAATTTCTGTATTAATAGTTATGTATTTTACAATTCAATTGTTTAATTTTGCAGTCTTGTCCAAATGTTAAAATATTTCCCCATTTAATTTCATTCATTCATTTCAACTTATTTTTGTGCTTATATCCAATTTCGATTAAAGTACGCTGTCCTGGGCACACACCACAGCTATCTGGGCTGTCTGTCCAGGACAGTGCGTTAGTTACAGGCCCGTACGCAGTAGGGTGCCGAGGTCCGTCCGTGGATGTGTAAAAAAAAAAAAAAATAGTCCGACGATGTGAACTGTATGAAGTTTTCGCATGTTGTAATGCGCAGTAGAAATTTAAACTCAGAATGCAGGAAAATGCATCTTCTGCATTCTAGATATAAAACAATTGTGGGGGGGGGGGGGCATACCCCCAGACCCCCTAGCAACTCCGGCCCTTTGGCCCGCCGATTACGCACCCCCATATGCATTTCTGCGTACGGGCCTGAGTTATTAATTGAGAGATAAGACAGTGTAGTGGTCTTACACTACCCATTGAGTCAATAAAACTCGTTCTGGGTGGGAGTCGGTACCGAGATGCGAATCCAGTACCTACCAGCCTTATGTCCGATGGCTTAATCACAACACCACCGAGACTGGTAATTTAATTTGTGAGAAGTAAAGATTGATAAACAAACCTTGATGCCGTGAATTGCTGGTTTCTTGAGGCTCCTGAAACCTCACTTGCTTCTTCTCTTTATCTGAACATTAAAACAAACAACAATTAAATAATGAGCCATTCAAAACTTTCTTCAAGCAGTCTCACAACACACAATATTTATAATATGTAACGTAAATAAAATACTACACTATCACAGGTTATGGCTAATAGTAACTTAAGAGAGATCTGTGAATTAGGCTCTTGGAGAATCTTGCTTCCAATATAATGTAAATAACCATCCTGATTTTGTTTCATCTTCATCCACATGTCTCCTAGTTATTAATATTTAATGTTAAGGCCAGTATTTTTTTTATTATTAGACGTAAATTTTGCTCAAAAAAAAATAAAATTAAAAGGTGTATTTTTCACTTTTATTTTTTTTGCCGCCGACTTCCACAAATAGCTCTAAAGAAAAAAAAAGTTATCATTCTAGTCTATTGTGGCGCATTTCGTAAGGTAACAGTGAGAAATAACACTTATTTCGTCAATAAATATACTGTAGTAGATACAAATTGTTAATTCGTCTCCGGTCGCTCTCTTTCGGTCCGATTCGCTATTTCGCTCCAATTTCTATGCACCGCACGGTTGCGCACAGAGATGCCTTGTCAATCTTATTTTGTTACAAAGAATCCACATCTATCAAAGGAGCCATATTAAAAAAAAAATCACCCCAAACAGGTTTTTTATTTTTTTTTCCTTCCTCCTACCTTTGTGCACAAAAGTTCTTGTTCGTAAATCTAAAAATTAAAAAATACTGGCCTAAGAAAAAGAAAAAAAAGTGTTTTTTGTTTTTTTAAATTACCATCTCCTGATTTCCTTTGCCTGAGAATGGAGGACGGTGATCTAGGGATTGTCGTAACCGGGACGTTTGCTGCAGTCTCATCTTCAGCAGGATTACAGTCTGTATCTTCAGACAGGTGGGAGAGGGATTCTGAAACAGTAAACACAGCAAATCAAACATGTATCGTAACCAGGAAGTTTGCTGCAGTCTCATCTTGATTAGCAGGATTAGTCTTTATCTTGAGACAGGTGGGAGAGGAATTCTGAAACAGGAAACGCAGCAAATCATACGTATCTTTTACAGGTCACAGAGTTATATGTTCAACATTTGGTATTAATGACAAATGAAAAAAAGTTGTGGATCAGTCTTAAAGATCACACCCATGCTACATTATGAAAGCAAATTTACAATATGACCAAGAAAACAATTTACTGAAGTGTTAAAAAAAATTCTCTGAATATTTTTTTAATTATGGGTATGTATAATGAACCTCACACTTACTGAAAGTCAAAGAGTTGGGCATAACAAATGATAGTAAATAAACCCTGACTAGAGATTTACCATTGTATTGATGTCGCCCAACCTCTGCATATAAAGTGGCAAAGTAGTCCAAACTTTCCTTGGTGATTTGGTGATCATCTCCATAAATCTGCTGCCTGATCTTTGTTGCCTGAAATAAAGACAGATAATTTATAATAAGTTTTATTATTGTTACCGATACACACTGGTATTGTTACACACTATTATAAATCAACAATAAATTATACGGAACAAAATGCATGTTTGTTTTAAATTGATACATGTTTGTTTTAAATTGATATGATTGAAAACTGAAACAATAATGCAACAAATTAACAAACCAGATTTATGATAAAACCATTTCCCTTCATTTTTTAAAACAGTATAACTCAAATGTAGAATATTACTTACCTTGCCTGCATATTCCAGAGCAAGCTGAGGCCTGAAGAATAAAACAAATAACAGTAACAACTTAAATAAAATATCAATTATTAAAATTTATTACCCCAGCAGGCACTCATAACGGGGAAAAAAAAAAAAAAAAATTCTCACTAAGAAATTATCATGCACTGGTTTAACGTACACTACTATTGGACGATTTGACGCCAATAAACCAATCACCTTGTACTAATTATGATGTCATCACGATTTTGAAAGCACACACAATGACGTCATATAGTTTAAAGTGTTTGCATTTTCTGGTTTCAAAATTATCTGTGAACCGTGAATAAAATACAAAGTTAAAGCAATACCCAGAACAGTAAAGTAGTTTACGTTGTTTCTATATACACGGACGTGTAGCCGATGTAGGCCATATCGAAAATAAAGGCTTTAAAAAAAGTAATAATAGCTGGGGTAATGGAATAACAAACTCGGTACCAGTTATTATCAAATTTATGTCCCTCATGAAATAATTTTCACTTGTCACTTGCTAAAGCTCATGACAAGTGAAAATTATTTCATGAGGGACATAAATTTGATAACTGGTAACTCGTTTATTATCCTCTGTATATCTAATAGAAATATTTGACTTTTAATAGACAGATAATGTATACAAACCATGAAAACCAATCATAAAAGACAATCATACATGTTTTACAACAATTTAATATTAAACATGGATATCATGACATCCAAAACTGAAGACAGCCGAAGGAGAAACAACCTATGAACGTCTTCATTATTTTGAGGTTTGTTTGGGTTCTTTAAGAAGTAATTCAAAGACATGGATAAATTTAATCATTAACACATACAGATTGTTTGATCAAATGTTTTCACAAAATATACTTGTAATAATTATAAATCATTGCAAAATAACATTACTTGTATAAATGGTAGTTTGCTTCTGTGGGGCGGGAAAGAAAAAGAGTATGCTACAGTAGATAAGGACTCACTGTTTCCTGTCCATACACAGTTTGGCCAGATGTTCGTACTCTTCTGCACGAAGAGCATCCTTAGAGATCTTTGAATCGCCATCACCTTCTTTACATTCACTCATACCAGTATGGATTTCCTCTAAAATAAATAGGTGAAAAAAATGTGTTTAATGACACCTCAGTATATTTTAAATTGCAGCTAGGAAATAGCACTCTTGATCTTAGAAACCGTATGCTTACAAACTATGAGTGTTTTAATAGTGATATAATGAAACAGCACTGTTATATATTCAGTATGATAGCACATCGTGTCAACAGATAGAAAAACAGTGTGATTATAGGCATTGTCAAATATGAGTCTTCCATCTTGTTTAAAGGGACATTCCCAAGTTTTCTGCATTGTAAGATGTTTCTGACTAATAAAATATTTCTACGATTAAACTTACATATTAAATATATTTTCTTGTTTAGAATATCAGTGTCTATATATTCAATGTGTTTTTGGTCGTTTTAATATTTGTAAGAAGCCCAAACTGGATTTTGTCTTCAAATAATTCCGTACGTACGAAAAAAAATATTTTAGAAACTAAAGTGAAATTTAACCTTATTAAAATATTAGAACGACCAGAAACATGTTTAATATATAGCCACTAATATTTTATGCATAGAAAATATATTTGATATGTAATTACAATCGTTAAAAAGTCTCTGTTAGTCGATAACACCTTAAATATTGCAGCAAACTCAGAAATGTCCCTTTAAAATAAAAGTTGTGTAAGAACGTAGTTTCACAAACTTACCCAACTTCTTTTGAATTTGTGTTGTGTCAATCAATGCATTCTCATAAAACAACTTCTCAGCTTGGATGAAACAAATGGCTTTTTCATCTGCATATTAACGTTAAGGATCTACAAATTGTTTATATATGCTTAAAATAATACTGAATTTAAGGAATATTTGGTATATCTCATACACCTGTCATTATGTCAAACTAATAATTGTAGAATGTAAATGGATTTCTTTTTTGTCCAGTAGTCAGTATTGATATTTAAATCTGTCAAACCGAGATGCAATAACCTAGAAAGTTTTTTTTAAAAACAACATCACTACAGCATATTGATTTATTAATCATCCGCTACATTTTTCCATTAGTAGCAAGGGATCTTTTATATGCATCATCCCACAGACAGGATGGCACATACTATGGTCTTTGATATACCAGTCGTGATGTATTGGTTTGAACGAGAAATAGCCCAATGGGGCAACAGAAATCCAAAATACCAACTGTATTTCCTTGACTTATGTAATATATATATTTTTTGGTATGTTTCCATTATGGTATATAATGAATAACCATAATGAAAATCCTTAATACATGGCATATTTCTTAAATTTATGTGAGCATTACAAATAATCTGAATACTATTCTAATAGCAAAAGCAAACACTGATGTCGTTCACAATGCAATGCAAATGCAAACAAAGATTGTCCAAAAGGATACATTCACCATGCTGGAAGAAAATGTCTGCTATCTGTAAAATAAATAATCAAAAGTTTAATTGACAGTAAACTATAGACTGAATATTAAAAAAAAAACACAAACAAAACACAAACAAAATTATCAAAATATATTAAGCCAATGATTAAAAATTTAATATATGTTTGCTGTAACTCAACTGATTCATAAAAGTCAAAATGGCACACTTCCGACACTATCAGCTTTAACATATGATAGGATCACAGGCATTGTTTTCGACCAAACTGTGGTGGGATTCATCTTGGTGGTAGAATGCTCGCCAAAGGATTCATTCCTTTTGATGGACATGGGGTGTGTGCATGTGTCATCCTATACCAACCAGTGTTTCACGAATGATATATCAAACGTGTATCTAAAACATCCCTTGCTGTATAGGTATAATAAGAGTAGTCTACATTATGGCAGAAGGCAGGGCTTTAGATTGCATCAAAGTCAAGGCGATAAACATTAATCATGCCCAAATTAACTACAAACCAGCTGATATCAAAATATTTTACCTCAAATTAGTGAAATCTAAAGCCCTGAAGCGATCTTAGCACTACTATCGCCGTAAATACCTACCATCATGACCTTAATTTTTTATCTGATTCCATGACGTGGTGTAGCTTACTATCGTCGTAAATTACTGTGAAATTTTACAATAGGTACGAGGCAGTTGTAAGCCACTAACGTAGCTGTCAAATGGCAGTTAAATGATGATTTTGGTCATTTTCTAAGAAGGATACTAACTTTTGTATAAAAATGGATCTAATATATAGCAAATACCTTTTATAAAACTCGCCATTCGATGAAAAAACATTCTAGGCCATACGACTTTCACACGAAAATACGGGAGATAACTAATTCGTACTTCTTTGTAAAGAATATTTTAATCATTAAAGGGGCACTTACAACTACCGTAAGGTTGCTTTGTGGAACAGGTGCCAGTTGTAAAATTCAACGTAAGTCACTACAATTAACCTTAGCTCCAATTCTTTTGTGGAACAGGGCCCTGGAGGGTTTCTTCTTTCCTTTTCAACCAAATATCAAAATAACAATATACAGAGCACTACACAGCGAGTAAACCACTCGCATTTGCAAGTAACCTTTGTTCACAGGTGACTGTTTCTTAAAAGGTAGTAGCCAACTGGCAAGTACAAAATACTGGGTCCAGTAAGCATAAACAAGTTGAACATGCCTTTGTAATTAGTACAACAGGATTTTTAAATAAATAATGTTTACTTCCTTTATTACTTTGCCAAACTCCAGACTTGGATTGTCTGAATTTGTTATTGATGCATTTATTTTTAGCCTTTTTATGTACAGGAAGTTTATCCAACGAGGGTAAAGTGATCGTGAGTCAGAAGCTAATGTCCTTTTGTATCTTTGGTGCATTAAATGATTACTATACAAAGCTAGTATTCCTTGGACTTCATGTTGTGTATATTCTTTAATTAAGCACTTTATTAGCACAGATATGGAGCAGAATATGACACTGTACAAAAAACAAAACATATTGGACTCTTGGAGCAACAGCATCAGTATTCAACCAGTGTATTTCCATACTCCTTTTAACTGAACAGTATATATATTTTCTCAAAGTATTTTGGACATTCGCAGTAGGGTACATAATCTTTCTTTCAAAAGTGCTATATAGCAGATGATAAATGTAACTAAATGTTGATGACTTCAGAGTTGAGTTTTCATTTTTTAATATCTATATATGTACTTGTATATAGCAAAAATGTCAACAACTTTACATACTATTTAGAGTATTGCTATAACTTTATATTTTATTCACGATAACAGATAATTGAAAAAATAATTTAAAAATTATATTTATTGTATTCAAAATATCTGCAATGACTTGTATTAAAATAACTTTTTATTACAAATTTAATAATAAAGACAGATGTGTAAATGAAAACCTTTTTTAAAGTATGAGATGTCATTGTGTAGCTTTGTTAAATCGTGATGACGTCATATTTCCATACTTTCATTTCCACAAAACTTTACGAGTACATGATGGCATAAATAATGATGATGAATATAACCTGAAATGGATTTTAAACATCTCAGAACTGACAGAAACTATTCTGATATTGGTAAAACTGAGAAGTAGAAAGAAAAAAAAAGTTTTTTTTTTTTTTACAAGAACACACATTTCTCAAGCAGTGTGGCAAAAGTGCGAAATTGGAGTCCATTTGTAGATTGGAGAGACAGCCAAGATAGCATTTGAGAGCAGCATTCCTCTTCCCTTCTCTTTCTAAAGCCAAGCCTTGGCTAAACATCCGAATCCGAGACTCGTCATTCTCATGCAGCACATCTTCAAACTCAAAAATATTGCTATCATCTGCTGAAAAATATTATTTAATTCAATTATATCTGTGCAAATTAATCAAGACAAGATAATATTGTGTTTGCAGTCCTTGATTAATAATGAATCTAACAAATAGTCTTGACAGAATGCATGTATATTAAACTTTAAAGTTATGATGTTTATATAATAACACAGACTTGCAAAAAGGATCCTTGGAACACCTGTAATGTAAATACAATCGTTAATACACTGTAAATTACATCAGCACATCACAAGAAACAGACATAAAATGATTGCTATGGTACATGTATAACAACACTGCTACGTACTCAACTTTGTTTTCACTTAATGCATATACAATATATGTTCATACCAACAGGGTCTTCATCGATCTGTTTTTCTTCTAACTCATTCACATTTTCTTCCATAGAAATAGATTCTCCAGCATCAGAACTGTCAACATCAGTGGTAACCATCCCAGCATCATCTATATGTAGTTCTTTATCTTGTTCATCTTTTACTTCCTTGGAATAATCCACCCCTTTGTTTTGTACATAATCTGTCATTTCTTTGGCACCATCAAGTGCTTGTGGCGTGTTATCTATTACTGCTTTGGTATTATTTACATTACTGTTTACATCATCAATCATCACTTCCTTAGCACCATCTAACTCACTGTGTTGTTCATCTACTGCTTCCCTGGTCAATCCTAACAAATTATCACAACGATGAAACTCGCTGCTGTCACCTGATCCACCTTCAGATTGTTGATCAAAGCCGACATGTCTTGCAGCACCTATTTGCTTACTTGTATGAACATCAGTGTATTCTATCTGTTCCACGGATGCAGTGCTCAAATCACCAATGTGTTCTTCTACCTGATCTATAACTACAGGGCTGGAATCATCAATGGTTTCTTCAGAATGATCAACAAATACTGTGACACCATCTTCAAAGTGTTCCGAATTATCTACATCACCACTTTGTGTTTTTGTCAGATGTGTATGTTCAGTGGTGCTGTCTTTAGACAAATTTTCTTCCATACTGGTCGAAGTTGGTTGCCTCAACTAGCCTTCAGTAAATAGTCTTCACCTCTACTGAATCTTTATCTGTAAAGTAGTAAGAATAAATAAATACTTTCTTAAAGGGACAGACCCTAGTTTTTAAACACTAAGGCATATTTTTCACTATTAGAGCCATTTATGATCACTGAAATCAAACATTACTTATATTTTATTGTTTAGATTATCAATTTCCATACAACCGAAGTGTTTCTGGTCATCCTAGTGTTTCTAATACCACAAAATGCATGTTTCATTTTTTTTTAATTCATGTGTGTCTGATCGAGAAGTAGATCGGTTATGGAGTCGCGTTTTAGTCGATGTTTAAGGGTATTTCAACATCACAGACTCTTGTTTCACTCTGTTGTATCCAAATTTGTTACAAGTTTGTAATTTAACCACACTTAGTGTCCTTTTTTCTGAGTTGAAACTAGGGTCCAGGTGAAAAATATGCCTTAATGTTTAAAAACTAGGGTCTGTCCATTTAAGGAAAAAAAACAAAAAAAAAACATTCTGATGGTTGTACTAAGCTTAACAAACATTAGTTTAAAGTATTTAGTTACTATTTATTTATTATTTAATACTATTAGCAATGAACAGTAACATACATGTAATATACAATAATACACATACATGTAAACATCGGCGCCCACTGGTAGGCCTCTGAAAATTGCAAGAATGATGCTTCCTTCAAGCAAATCTAATTTTGAGCACCCTTTTATTGTTCACACATTAAATGTAGGACATAATTTATATAGGTTGCACAAAAAGAAAATGGGTTACCTAAATATCTTTTTGCATAACCCATAAAGGCATACACAAATGGATTTAGTCCAATTACTCTGACGGTGAAACAGGTAGACGGACATTTGGACAGTTATCACTCTCTCTAACCATTAGAAACCAATCTAATGTGCAATCTCTGCCTATCAAACAGTAGTTAAAGATTCCTGATCTAATACAACAACAATCCTATGTTTGACATTTAATACCTTTACATCGATCATTTACGAGCTCCCTGATAAAAAAAAAAAAATTCAATTATTAATCACTAATACACACACTACAGGAAGAAACATTTCAATTATGTTCCGGTTAAATGTGTATTTGCTGATGGGGGTTATCCTGTAGTGTGTGTATTAGTGATTAGTATGTTAATTTTTTTTTTATCAGGGACTTGGAAACAATCATTTTAAAGGTATTTAAACGTCAAACATCTATAGGATTGCTGTTGTATTAGACTTAAAAATTAAGACTTGGACTACCATTTGTTAGGCAGTATTTGCATAATATTGATATAGATTGGTCTCTGATGGTTAGATGTCCGTCTAGGTCTCCAAACATCCATCTAGCTCTGTTACCATCAGAGTACTCGGGATAAAAATGTACAATGGATTGTGCAAATATTCAAAAGCCTGATTCAGTCAAAAGACAATTTGAGGAAAGAGTTCGACATATATCTCTCTATATCAAAAGCACTAAAAACTAACCATAACCCTCACCCTAAAACTAACCCTAACCACTGAAAGTGGGGTACGGGTCAAACTCATGCCAAATAGGCTATCATCAAGAAGTCAAAATAGTCAGGCATGAGTTTAAAGGGACATTCCTGAGTTTGCTGCAATTTTTAAGATGTTATCGATTAACAGACTTTTTAACAATTGTAATTATGTATCAAATATATTTTTCCGCATAAAATATTAGTGGCTGTATATTAAACATGTTTCTGATCGTTCTAATATTTGTACTAGGTCAAATTTCATTCTATTTCCTAAAATATGTTTTTTCGTACGTATGAAATTATTTGAAGACAAAATCCAGTTTGGGCTTCTTACAAATATTAAGATGACCAGAAACACATTGAATATAAAGACACTGATATTCTAAAGAAGAATATATATTTAATATTAATAATATGTAAGTTTAATCATATACCATCGATGTCCAAAATTGCGTTCACCATACAACAAAAACATGAATACGATATTTACGGAAATACTATTCTACATTTTTTAGCTACGATACGTGAAACAAAATAGACTGCAATCAATTAACGTAAAGATCAACAATGTGGATGTAAAACAAATTAATTCTACTAAATAAAAGTGAAACACCCTCCAGTAAACAGGAAAGATTGCGACGTTTCTAACTGCATTCAGGAGCATGCGTTTGCCAAAAAGTATCATACCGCGCATCTGTGATTCGTCATTTTCCATTTTTATGGCCACTACATGAAAAAATATATATTTCTTAACTATGCACAGTTGACGAACACTTGTTTAATATTTTTTTAAAAGGAAAAATTCAATTTATCAAGCCGCCTAGTCCGGTCCGTGTTTTACCAACACCCAATGCCAACACTTGATGTCAATAGTGATAGGCATTACGTTCATACCACTGAATAGTTTGTAAAATATAACTTTTTAATGAATTGATTCTTAATTAACACAATTTATACACTCAAAATTATTTACAATTGTTATGAATACTATTCACTACAGTAGTGGCACAAAAATGTAGCATACCTTTTGCAGATCAAATAAAATAATTGAAAGCAAATTCTAACACCAGAAATCATAAAAATCATACAAATTAAATGATTTGGCTTTGTTGATCTGGCACGTGTGGGTCATGTCACACGCACCGAATGTTAATTTATCTTCCTCCATTTTAAGTCAATTTCTACGAGTCATGTGGACCCGATATCGGTAATTTTAAGGAATAAACAAAAACGACTCGGTAAAATTAATAGTTTTTGGGGTTTGTAAAGTTTTGTATTTAGATACTTACTTGTTTTAACTTTATTGTTAAGGAAAATGTTTTAGAACTGTGAAGACAAACCTCACAAATGAATGACAAGCAGAGACAAATCAGATGTTAATTGTGCGAACAGTGCACGAGAAAACAAAGTGAATGGAGTTGGAAGCATAATGCAGTTAGGGACGTTGACAATAAATATTTTATTACGGTCGACGATAGTCACTTTTCGCACCCTTGTTTTGGGTTCGTACACAATAAATATAGCATATCTTACCGTAATTTCACTTGAAATCCATATTTCGTAAAGGGTACAATTTTTTAATCACAAGATTTTCTTCAAACACATTCAGATGCATTAGTAATGTACAAAAAATTTACAATAGCAAGTTTGCATTGGAATTTTTCCAGCATTCTTAAAACATAAAAGTCATGTACCCAGTGTATGGTTATTGTAAGGCGATTCAAAGTGACATCACTGGAATACTGACGTCATTCAAATTCAAAATTGGCTATATTATTACAATGCTTCGCCACATTAAAATAAAAACTGGTCTACTAACCTTGACCCCTGTCAAATTTCTATAATAAGCGGACAACGTTGCTTACAGGTTGGTATTTTGTTATTTTTCATAATTCTGAACAAAATATTAATCTTAATAGTTAAGTTTCAAAAGATGAAAGAAATAAAAAGTACCTTTTGTCAAATTTATCATATCAAAAAATTACCATTTGATATGTTTTATTTACTGTGTACGAAGCCAAAACAAGGGTGCGAAAAGTGACTGTCGTCGACCTTAGTGAAGTTAGTCAGTAACATCTTACAATGCACTGTGACTGTGTTATGCAGCAAACTCAGGAATGTCCCTTTAACTGGTACTCCCCTATAAATGGTTAAAGTTAGTGTTAGGGGTCGAACTCTTTCCAATAGTTTGCTAAAAAATGTGCGTGCGTTACCACTGCGGCTAGTAAAAGGGGGGGGGGGGGGCGGAGAGACTACAATAACAAGACGATGAAAGGTAGGTGACGGAAACTGGTTACTTACTGGATGAGACTAACGAAAACCGCCCGAAGTTCCTAACAGATTACAATTTATGTTATTCTTATGATGGGACCAAGTGTCTGTGTTTTGAAACTTCAAAAAATCACAGATGCGTGGGAGGAAAGGTAAACCTGTCTAAAAATCTTATATATCCAAGCATCCAATGACGCCAAACTATCACTTCCTGTGGTAGAATATAAATTATAATAGTGAATTTAAATCGGAATAGGATTGGTTTATTAATGTGGGTTTTTAAAAGCGCTGAGACCGACCGGAAAAAAAACGTCCGCTAGACTGGTTTATGCGCTTCATTGTAAACCAAATGGCCACGTCGGGAACCAATCAAATAGTTCGCGAAATTTGGCGAAAAGTTCGCTGGCTAAACTTAGGGCAGAGCTACGAAAACCCCCAGCTTTATCCTGTTGCTCATCTTGTAACCATAGCACAGCTCTGTTGGGACATGGATACAGCAACTAGTTTATTAACTATAGTCCGTCCCATCATTCTATTAAAATGTTTTTTGGGGTAAATAGTTTCAGTTTGGTTTGACGTAAGAAAAAAAGTAAAAGTGTTTTGGAAATAACAAATAAATACTATTTCTGTGTGCAATTTACAAATCAATCGGCTTGGAAATGAATTGCGGATCAGTTCGCCCAGAAAAGCTCTTTTAGAGCTCAATGTCTGGTTAAATACTGAGCTTTGGGAGTTAAAGTCCAAAGCTGCCCCTCAAATACTTAAAGCATGGCAGGATTACTGGGACCATAAAACACGAATGTGGCATTATTCAATTAAGCCCTGTGTAACTGGCCCTGGGCCTATACTGTCAAACATCAAGAACACAAAAACTTTAACCAGGATGAGGTTTGGGGCCTCACCAGTTCTTGCGTGTGGAAAATTTAAAATGAAAATGACAAATTCCCCTAACTGTCCTGTTTGTAATCATAATTTAAAAAAAAAAAAAAATTATCCTCCCACATCGACGGCTTGGTTTGGTATTCCCTCTTTCCATTTCATATTATTGCTTTCGGACCAACCCATCAACTTTTTCTCTTTTTTTTTTTTTTTTTTTTTCTTGTTAGCAATGTGTTACTGAGCTTTTTATATTTTAATGTGTATTTATGTTTAAGTGGGTGTTTTAACTCATAATCCTTTTCTATTTTGTTTCAGCTCTACGCATTGCAAATATCATTAATTCCATTTCACCTTTGTTTTAGCCACTGTGATTTTAAGCATGTATTTATACATATATTTTATTTATGTATTGATTTACCTTTGTTTTAGCTAACTAATAAATGAATTTTAATTACAATTTAATGAACCGTGGTTGCATCATGCACCATAACCCCTCGTGCCACCACTCGTCATGACTTGTGCCATGTTCGGAGAGGCCACGGGGACGGGGGGGGGGGGGGGGGGGGGGGGGGGGGAGAGAGCAAACTGATATGGTAAAGTTTCCATCCGCGAGCTAGTTCTATCTCCCCCCCCCCCACCCCACCCTTATTTATTTATTTATATTATTTTTATTATATTATTATTTATTTATTTATTTATTTTAAATAAGTTAAATAAAGTTTATGAAGGTTGTTGTTGTTTGGTTTAGGTGTTGTTTTGTGGTTTCTGTTTGTTTTTGTTTGGGTCTTTTAATTAATTTATTTATTTACTTTTTGTTGGTGTTTATTTGTTTCTAGTGTTGTTGTTAGTATTATTATTTGAGTAGTTTTTTTGTTTGTTCTTCTTGTTTTTGTTTGTTGGTGGGGGTTGGGGGTATTTTTAAATTTAAATCTAATTAATGATTAATCTTGATTGTTTTAATTAACTAAGTAACTAATTTTTTTTTTTTTTAATTTTTATTCTTCTTATTATTTTTTAAACAGTGATAATCGAATAGTAATAAGATTGGTTTAAGATTAAAATCTATATTTTTTGTTTGATCTTGACCGTGGTCCACTGAATGCTACTGAATGACGGGAGCTGCTTCGGGTGGGGATGGAGGACTAAAGACGGGCTAACTGGGCTGATAGGCGTACGGCTGTTTGGAAAAATATAAATTAGTTTAGGCCTACCCCAGTTCCATTCCTCCCCTCCCTTATCTTCTTGGTGGACCCTCCTGCCTTGAGGCGAGTGGGGGTCGATGCGCTGGGATCGATTTTTATTATTTATTTTGTTTACTTTTTATTTATTTCTATTTTTTAAATTATTATTATTGTAATTTTTTATTGTTTTATTTTTTATTGTGGGGTTTGGTTTTTTGGTGTGTTTTTTTTTGGTGTGTTTCTCTTTTATTATTGTTGTTATTATTATTATTATTATTATTATTTTAAAATAAACGATCGATTATTGCCGTGGTCCGTTGCCTGCCGCGGGGCGGGGCGGTGTGACTGCTTGGGGATGGGGATGGGGGACTGGAGATGGGTTAAATGGGCCGGTATGCGTAAGCGTAGGGTGTTTTGACAAGTTAGGATTAGTGATAGGTTTCCCCAGCTGCATCCCTCCCCTCTCCTTACCACTGGCGTGGAACCGCCTGTAAGGGGGCGGGTGGGGGTCCATGCGCTGAGATCAAATACATATTTATGTAATCTAGTTGAGTATGAATTTTTTTTTTTTTTTTTTTTTTTTTTTTTTTTGCTTCTGTGAGCTGTTATTGAGGTTTGTTGGATAACACTTAGAATTGGCTTCGAATCTTTATTGGTTATCCAAGTTTCTATTTTGTATTTGGACACCCACACAAAATGGCACAATATACCTTTAATCTTTTCGGCTTGCCCATCTAAGTTATTAACAACTATTGTTTGGTCTTTTTTTTTTTTCTTTCTTTTTTGTGTGTGTTTTGTTTTGTTTTGTTTTGACTTTTGTTATTTTTTTTTTATTATATATATATATACTGACACACAATGAAAACGCAAAACAGATATTTTTCAATATTTTGTTGTGATTAATAAAAAATATATTAATTGGACTTAAAATAACAATTTATGAGAGGAAGCCATTGATTGGTACTTTTGTCTGGGTTTTAATCCTGGTTTTGTTCTCGTTACACATACAATAGCAGAAACACAAAATGGTGTGAAATGCGTTCACTACATGCTCAATCATGGACACATAAAAGTCACGTAACGGTGTCATATTCCTCGTCACATTAAGAATGCCACGACTCGGAGTTCTAAGAACAAAGGGAACGAGCGTTGGGCATGGTTCGAGGGGGGACTTCGCAAAGCCAAGTTGCTAGGACCTTCAGAGTCCATCCATCAACTATTGGACGACTTGTTGAACATCATCAACAGGAGTGTCCGTGATCGACCTCGACCTGGTCAACGTCCCGTTACGACCCCACGCCAAGATCGGCAGATTCGACGACACCACCTCCGTGACCGGTCAGAATTGCGACGATGACAGCAAGCAACACCATAGGACGTCATGGAAGGCCTATGATATCCATCCGATGACGGTCATCCGTCGACTCAGAACGGCTGGACTCGGATGCAGACGCCCGTACAACGGTAACATCATGACACCACGACATCGTGCTGCGAGACTACAGTTTGCTCTCCAGAATGGTAATCATCCACCAGCCTTTTACCGGAGCATTGTTTTCTCAGATGAGTCCAGTTCCTCTGTCTCCTTTGCCGATGGAAGAGCACGTGTGTACAGGAGACTCCATGAACGGTACGCTGACGAATGTGTCAGGGAACGTGATCGGTTTGGCGGCGTGTGTCTGATGGTATGGGGGTCAATCAACTGTGATTTCAGGAGTGATCTCATCATTGTCCACGATAACCTTACAGCCCAGCGTTATGTTGACGTTATTCTAAGACCAATTCTCCAGCCACTTTTGCGTGTTACCGAAGACCAGGAGGTTCCGTTCTGTTTCAACAAGACAATGCCCGTCCACATACTGCAAGAATTACCCAGGCATTCCTGCAACAAGCCGGTATTACCGTTATGAACTTGCCCGCCGTTTCACCGGATTTGAACCCAATTGAACACATGTGGGATGAGTTAGGACGTCGTGTACGTCACCGCCAGCCACCACCACGTAACGTCGCTGAGCTTGCATAGGCGTTGCAGGAGGAGTGGAGGAACATTCCTGTGGCTTATTTGAGATGTGTGTGCCAATCCGTTCTCCGTTGTCTTCACGCATGTTCACGGGCCAATGGTGGACACACCAGATACTGACCTTGATATAGGGTGGGGGTGGGGGGTGAACTTTTCGATTACGAATGCAACTCGATTACTGATGATAAATGGCCATGTTTCCATGTGAATGTATCTCATGAATACCAGTCATTAATGGCATATTACATTATCCATCAATTCATTAATAGTTTGTCGTTATTTTCAATGAAAAGTAGTTTTTTGCGTTTTCATTGTGTTTCAGCGACAAAATGTGTGTGTGTATATATATATACATTTTGTTATCTATCAATTAGCCAATGCTAAACGAAATTTAAAGCCATAGCTCAACACCCACCCACCCCTGTCATGGACAGAACTCTGGCGAAGTCAGAGGTTATGCCCACGACAGGCGTACTTGAACAGTTCTCTGAAGCATGCCAAAAATTACCCACACCCACAATCAATCGGCTCATAAATAAATAAATTGTAGTAAATAGACCTCTTTCACATTCCCATTGCGCATGTGCGCGAAGAGTACCGTCCCTTGCCGAATTGGACGGTATCGAGGCTATATATACATGACTGTCGATCTGTTGTCATGAGCGTCGTGAGTAGCTTCGTAGGAGCTGTGAATCTCTGGCGACTAACGTACATATTTCGTATAAGATGTTAAAATGGTTGCGAATAACGGTCTACTAAAGTTTACATCGGAATGGTTTAAGACCAAAAGCAGTGAAACATTAACTTAGACGAAGTCTCTGGAGCCGCCTGTCAAGGGTATTTTAACAACGCAAAATTAAAAGATTCATACAATAAAATTAACTTTAAGTGGAATATGTTTGCTACTTTTAACAATTAGAATTATAGTTAAATATTCACGCGGATTTCCAGTGATGTTTAATACTCCACATGTATCAGTATTTAAAATTTAATAAAATATGCCTTCCCTTCCCCCTAAAAAACCCAACAAAATCCCTAACTCACATAGGACAACGACCCCAGTATTCGACCACTTAAGAAAGAAAGGATTATAACATGTTCGTTTTATTGGCATTTGCTAATATTTGTTTTTCTTCGTGCATGCTTACTGGCAATGTTATTCATGAAATAGACCCAAGTTTTGTGTATGCAGTATATGCCGCCTAGAGTAGGTTTGAGTGCCGCAATGAACAGTATACAGTATTCGACCAGATGACCCAGTATTCGACCGCTTTCTAATTATCTAATAAAACTAAATTTTGAAGTTTATTTTATAGTAAATGCAACATATATCAAACACCTAAATCCAAATAGTGTTGATTTTAACAACTGTAACCCATATTCATGCATTTACGCACGCACGCACGCACATGCTTGTATACATATTCACACACGCACACATACTTTCTGATGAACAGTCTCTTTGGTCCTATCTCAGTTTACAGATAATGATATTAGACTGAAAAGAAAAGAAAATATATAATTGTGTAAGTCCTGACAAACAGCACCAAAAGACATATAAAAGTAATACATTTGTGGTTCTTGGGCGTTTATTTTGGGAATGTATCTTCAAGCTTTTCTATTGGTCGAATACTGCGGCAACCCTCTCTATCATATGTTATGATTTGATCACGTGGTCACGTGATCGAAATTATAATTTCAGTTTCAATTTCAATTTATTTCAAATTACCAAATAATCTGGTGTCAGCAAACATATAAAAAAATTAAAAAAAACCATACAACGTCTATAACAATATTAATGATTAATGTACATGCCAGACGGAGGTCACATTGCATTGCCAGCTCTGTTTGACCATAAATAAAAGCATTAAAGACATTTTCAAAGATTTCAAATGGATTAAATGTATTGCAAATGTTTATGGAATGTTGGATGGTGTAATAGCATGCAATAACAATGGCAGACGTTCATATTAAATCACTATAGCTGATGAATATATACTTAAGTATTTTCTAAATACTTTGAGAAAATCTATATACTATTCGGTTTAAACGAGTATGGTAGTTAATTAAATGGTCGAATACTGGGGTCACTGCCCAAGACTTTTATCACAACGCTATTTTCCCCTTATCGTTTCATTAAAAAAAGACAGTCGTACAACTACTAATCAATGTTACATGTTTATCCACAAATTATTTATGTATTTATTTACTATATTATTTACTTATTTATTTATCTTATTTTATTTATCTTATTTTATTTATTATTTTATTTTATTTTATTTTCACTATAATTTATATCAGATACATACAACTTCACTTGAAATAATGTCTGATATTTACGAAGTTTTAAGACATATATAAGCCGTCACACGCGAAAACCTACAACTTGGCATGACATCAGAAACCTAGTAAACGCGGCTCAAAGTTTGACGTTACATGTAAACGCGGAAGTAAAAGTTGACATGCTGTTTGTGTTGTTTGTTTTGAAGAATTTAGAAGATGACATCTTCTTCTTGTCATGAAGATCATTTTGAAGTAAACATATATCTGTATGTACAATAGTGTTTGGTTACTATTTTGTATTTTGTACCAGAGAACATTGGTCGAGATCGTCAGCGATACCATCAGTACTTTGATACATAATTACAAGCATAGGGAGAAGTCCTATATAATATCGATATGGTATGCAAGTATCACACGTTTTTATAACTTTATGTTATGTATAATCATTATACATAACATAAAGTTCAGCAACCTTTCCAGAAGTTATATACAATATTCATAAGTTAGACCAAACATCAAATTAGGATCGTATCGGGTTGCATGGGTCTACCACTCGGTTTGGCCTACCTGTTCTGTGAACTAGGCTACAGTCAACACCACTATTTCTACTCCTATTTCTATTTATAATCTAAATACTGAAAACAATATATATATATCTGTAACAATACTACATTTTTAGTTATTTATTTTACCATCGTTTGCAAACAAAAATTTACTATCGTCTGCACACACATTGCGGTACGGTAACAGAAACGTTTCATTTATTACCTTTATACTACGTCATGATTACATTGCATAAGCTGGTCTAGAGATTAACATGCGGAGGTATAGTAGATCAATTCTCGAAAGGTTGTTTCTCCCTAACCAATTTTATTATTATTATTGCTGTGTGTGTATGTGCGTGCGTGCGTGTGTGTGATAATAATTAAATTAGTATAATATCTGTTCACTTTACTCAGTTCACATCATTTGTATAGGAGTTGGTTTTCTTTCCTTACAGATGTATATTTTAATTTTACAAAAGCCTGAAGTAGGCCTACTCTTTGAGGCACATTTTGGAATTCAAAATAGAAGACACTAATTGCACTATATTGCACCCCACCCCACTTTATTCAGATTCCTGTATCCACTATGGAGTAATTTCACATTTTGTTGGTGTCGTACTGTCGAACGATATCGTTTCATTCTTCGGTTGGTAGTGGGCATGTTATAACCTGGTACTTGGGGCGGACAAAGGGTCGAATGGTTTTATATTTAGTTTTGTTTCTGTTGTGACAAGTGTTCTCCCTGCTCCATTTAAGCGGGGCGGCCGGCCCGCTATTGCATTTTGCCGCCCCGCTTTCGTGTTTTGCCGCTCCCTTTATTTTTCTCCATCCCTCTTTATTTTCCCACATCCTACTATATTTTACAGAACCCAGCTCCGCTATTATTAGTAACTTTTCATTTTGGGGGTATCGCGGCTTATAAATATAACGGAAGTGGTAGTGTTCATCTGTGACGCCAAATTACTGTATATATAGGGGAGCTCGGGGCTGGTTGTCACACTTTTTATGTTGTTACATTTTTTCAATTTATAAAATCTTATTGTAAACTGATTTTCTTGTAAAGTTGAACTCGTTTATATCAGCCATATAGTGTAAAGGTAAATTTCGCCCAGCTTCATTTAAATAGAGGATTCGGGCTATTGAAAATATTACAATTATTGAGACAACCTACCCCTTTACGGGGTTGGTTGTCACAGGTCTTGAGGTCGGTTGTCACTATATGTTATGGGGAGACCGGGGTTGGTTGTCACATGGGTTGGTTGTCACAATGGCCATATCTCTTCTATTAAATAGCGTAAGCGTACTGGACTAAGACAGGTATGTGGCTTCAAATATTTGTATTCCGCCATATTTAAATTACAAAGAATTCACGGCATTTTTCAGAGATTTTAAAAGTTGACATTTTTTTCGCTCTGTATATATTTTTTTATTATGAATGTCATTATATTCTAGTTTTTACCAATTGTACGTTTTGTTTGAGATCAGTACAGTGTTAAACAGATATGAATGTCTGCTTCTTATGGTGTAAACTTATAAGCAATAGACTAGTACACTGGTCTGACGGACAATACTTATTGTGAATGGGTCGTGAGGGGGCAGATTGTCACACGGTGTCGGGGGTTGGTTGTCACATACAATAACACGTGACAACCAACCCCGGTAACGCAAAAGCATGGTGAATTGCAATTTACATACCTGCATGCATGCAATACATACGTACGTACATACATACATTCATTCATTCTTACATACATACATACATACATAGATACCATGGATGGTATATCGGTTGCTGTGGTATGTACTATCCTGTCTATGGGATGGTGCATATGAAAGATCCCTTGCTACTAATGGAAACATGCACCGGGTTTCCTCTCAGAATTACCAAATCTTTGACATCGAATAGCCGATAATTCAATGTGATCTAGTGGTGTCGCTAAACAAATCAAAGTTTAAAAGTTTACATACATACATACATACATATATTTATACATACATAACATACATACATAACATACACATACATAACATACACATACATACATACATACATACATACATACATACATACATTTATACATACATAACATATATACATATATACATAATACATAACATACATACATACATACATATGGGGCCAAAAGGAATTTTGTATACACGTCTGTAGGCTCCATGTTTATCATTGAGTTATGATATCAAATCACAAGAACTTCAACGTATTGTGTTTTACTGTATTTTCATACATTATATATATTTACGAAGTTTTAAAACTATTTATTTATTTATTAGGACCCATTTCTTTCTTTTTTTCATTCACCGTTTTAATTATTTCGGCTTAAATTCACACTTGGCCTGTTTACTTTTGTTGATTGTCCGTCGTCCGAGGCATGTCATGGTACTTAATATGTTTGCTTCAAACATTCAAACGAAGTACCTCATGAGTTTATAATAAAGAGACCATCCTGAGTTTGTAGCTATATTATCTAGCTGTCGGCTAGTCTAATCTGTTGTAAATAAAACTTACCTCTTTCTTAGGTTAAATAATCTTGCTTCGAATTTAAATAACTGTATATATGCAATACAGTTACATTTCTGACCATTCTTAGGTCGGTAGCAACCGAGAAGTCGGAGGGGGGGGGGGGGGGGGGGACTATAGCCCCACTTTTATAAACCTGGTTAAAATATGGCTTTTGCCCCCCCCCCCCCCCCCCCACACACACACACACACACCAACTAGACTGTGTCCTTCCACTACAGATTGTGCCCTCTCCCTTTCCCCAACTCCAAATATTGTTCCTACGGGCCTGATTCTAATGTGTTATATACCATAGCTAAAATTTCATATGTATCATTTAATTTTATTCCAAATACCGAACAAAATTTTAAATAACTTGGTGAAAAGAAATCCCGACAAGAATCCTGAATGTATTTATCTGTATAATGCTTTATAAATTTAAATCATGTTAAATACAATAAATATCCGCGCGCAACATTAATATTATTTCAGCCCATGTCCGATATTTATTGCGTACGAATTCGAACCGATGGTTTGTCGGGTGCTAACAACCAAATATTTTTTTATTTCGTGATAAGCAATAATTCACAAATGTCTCCAATAAGTCTTGTTGGATGTCGACAGAATTTTCGGGTTCCCTGCTGATAGAATAATTAATCATGGAGATATTCATATTCCTAGATTGCGTGGCCTCTCATTGTCTGTGCCCCCAAACTTGTCCACATGTCTATTTTTGCGAGATCTCGCTGAGTTCGCGGTTTGCGCCCTCGAGTTACCCCGCAACGGGCACATGCGCAGTGGAATGTGAAAGAGGTCTATTCCATAGTATGAAAAAAAGCGTTCTCTGTGGGACGGACTATAAGTAGCAAGTCACTGTAGCACTGGTAACCATAAATTGTTTTATTTAGTAATTGCTTTTATCAATTTTTGTCAGCATTAGACATCACCCAGTAACGCTAGTCCATAAACCACCCCAAAAAATATTGCTGTGACGGTACATGCCCTTAATTTTGTTTTCGCCTGTGGCGATATTAATTGTTTTAGAGGCCGTGTGCAGTTCCAAATTGCACTTAAGCCCAGATGGGCAACTTGTTACGTAATACCTTTGCGCGACGGTCGTCTAATACACACCCAGAGCAGGTGTGGAGGCCATGTGGCTAGTAGTTACGTAATATCTCCGGTAGTGCTGTTTATGGCCAGGGGATTGCTCGCGGAATGGCGACAGCCAGTCTGACGATCAGAGAAAAATATACCGACTCTGGTCGTGGTGGAAACTCACATGATAAGATTCGGTGCCGCGATGTACCCCCAGGCGATATTCGATTTATAATAAATAGCTAGTGTTTTAGAGTTATCGAGAGAAGCAAAAAGGACGGCTCCCAGGGAACGTTAGTCCGTTTGGACTTTGGTAAATATATTATTTCTGCTCTGTTGTATAACCTTGATGTGATTGATGTGACTTTAAATATTTTAATACTGTATTATACCAATATTCTTTAGACAGTGTCTTCGGTCATCTGACGAAGTAAATCGTAGTCTTACTGTTCTATATTTATACGAGTATTTGGTAATATAAAGCTTAGCCAGTCATCCTAGAAGACCTAGGTAAACTGTAGGTTATTGTCTTTATTGTGATAGGTACCAGTATTAATTCTGTGTTACAAGGTTACTGAATGAGTAGTTAAGGGTTAATTAAAAATTAACCAGTTAGGAATAGTGTTGTAATTCCTTCATTAATTAAGTTCTCCTGACAGCGTTTCTCAATTATAACACGTTATTGAACGAGTAGTAAGGGTTAATTAAAAATTAACCAGTTAGGAATAGTGTTGTAATTCATTTATTAATTAAGTTCCCCTAGAAGCGTTTCTCAATTATCACACGTGTGGGTGTTGTGTCACGGTGAAGTGATTAGCATATTGTGTAAACTAGACACCTAGAGATTAACTAATTAAGTGATCAGTTCTGGGTTGTTATTATTGTTGTTATTAATTAACTACTGCGGCAGTACATTTGTCAGCGTAGGTTAATACAGATTCCAAAGTGTATTGTGTTTTTGTTGTGTTTTTGTTGTGTTTTCTAGTGAACTAAACGTGCTATAATAATATATACTTTATATAAGATCGTATCTCTGATCATACCTAGACGAGCCAACGCGGGTATATAACTGCCTGTTACAGAGAGATCTAATAGATATACAGTTAGGAGAGATATTTGGATAATCGTGTTTTATTCAGTTACGGATATTATAGAATCCCCGTGACAATTGCGTAACCCCCCCCCCCCCCCCCCAAAAAAAAAAAAAAACCAAACAAAACAAAACAAATAATGTTATGGTTTTAACGTACTGTTTTGTGATTTAGGAAATCGCAAATACGCATTTCAACTCAATTTATAATAGAGACAGAGGGAGAGAGACAGAGCAAATTAGTATCGGTCGTTTTGGTGATGTTGATGATTGTTCTTTTTAAAGGTTATAAAAATCCTGAAATATTATTGTCTCCTTTGAGGACTTGCTTCTTACTAAAATATTGTTGATATAATTTTGCCTGAGGCTCATAATATAATAATTATGTGCTGGGTTCATTAAATATGTTGATGTTATGGTGCCGGCTCCAACCCAGCGCTTTAAGGCATGCATATTAAAGGCAATGGTTTGCCGTGGATGGTGGTTACTTAATTTGGATTAGTATATATTATTACGTACAGTTTCTTTGTTATTGTTGTTGGGTTTGTTTTAGTTTTTGGGGGGGTTTTCGGGGGGGGGGATTTTGTCTTGTCTGTTTCTCTGTTATTAAATAATTACATAAAAATTAAAGAAAAGGTCAAAACGACACCCGAGTACATTAAATTTTTAAACTAGGGTTTGTTTTTTGTTGGGGGGTTTTTTGGTGTCTAATTGAAAACAGCTGTACCCTTAATTGTTGTTAACATTCCAAACACTAAATAAATACGAATTTTTTTATTATATCATCAACTGCCCTAAAACACAACTCATTACAGTCGCACAACTCTGCTCAGATTTGGACACAGCACGAACTACTCTGCTAACCAGACCCCCTGACACTTAATAATATTTATTTTAATTTACCGAATATCGAAGATCAGACAAAAGATAATACAATCTGTTACACTACATCTACTTATTAGATAGAGTTGTAGTTTAGTTTTTTTATTGTTAGCGATCAATATTTTATGTACTTTATTTTTGCTGGTCAACCAGACTATGTTTTTATTATTCATATATGAACATGGAAATAAAGTTATTGTATTGTATTGTAATTGTGTTTATCCGTTTATTTTACTAACATAATGGAGTGATTGACAATTATTGTACATTATACCGGCTAACAACCAATTAACAATAATAACACTGTCACCAGTCTACCGCGCATCTGTTCTCTTGTTTCAGATACTTGAAACATGAGTTCAGTGTGACCACTCTGTCCTCTAGTAACCAAACAATATAGTTCACAGTCCATCGTCAGTACTGTACTTACTGTTACATTTGTTTGGAAACAATTCGTGTTCTCTCATATTGCTGCAAACAATTTGGGTTTGTATTTAATACTAAACGAAGAGCGTTTTAGTTGGTTGCATGGTTTATTGTTATTGATAGGGTTTTTTTTCTTCGGGTATAGCCTATGATTCGGTGTTTTGGTGGGGTGTTTGTGTGAGGTTTGTTTTGACGGGGGTCGTGCTATGTAGGCTTGATCATAGACCTATCTGGTAAAATTAAAATGTCTAATTATATTAATGTAGTTCAACATTAAATGAATATCTTATGAGGTGGGGATAGAATGAATATGATATACTATTTTACCTATTTCGGAAAAATTGCGGCCATCATTTTATACGTTTTAGCTTGAAGCGCGTGAAAATTAATCACTTAACTCTTGAGAAGAATACGAAAGGGTCTGGTTGAAGACATTTAACTTCGAACAGGTAATAAAATGGTCATTTAATTTTACAAAAGAATTAAAAGAAAAGAAGTAGAAGTATATAGGCCTATTTACATTAAAAACTGAACAATGGTATCCTAAAGACCTTATGACTTATTTAAACAGTGCGGAAAAGAGGGTGTGTTGTAAAGTACCGTAGTTGCTAAAAAGATAGCTGTGCCACAAGAAATCTTAAATGTTTAAATGGCATTGTATTCAATTATGAATTATTTACCACCACCCTTCCATTGAGTAACATAGGCCTGACTAAATAAGGTGCCACGTGAGACCGTTTATATTACAATCAATGTGTTTTTATTGGTACATCACAAGCGGATCACTGATGTTGAGCATTATCTGTTATAGGCTATTATTCATTAACATTCAGTCAAACATGTACCATGAGTTACCTATTTATGTGTAGTGTGGAAATCATAACCAAAATAGTAGTCGTCGTCTTTGTGTACAACCAGAATAGTAGTAGTCTTGTTTGTGTGTAACGTTTTTGCCAACAAATTTCAGTAGTACATGTGTTTATTACATTTCTTGGCTTTTATTTAACATAATTTATTATTATCTACAGGTAACCGACTACTGTGGGCTGGAATGAAACAAACCACCAAGATGAAAGTACCGGATGAAGACCCCCAACACCCTCTTTTGTTATCAGACAGCATAGCTGTTAACAAGGGTTCCAGATGGATTTTCAAATTAATACTTCCATTTCTTGTCACGTGTTTAGCTGTGGGACTGGCACTGTATCTGACACTTGTTTTCTTGAAGCCCATTGCCGATTCTTACCGAGAAACAAATCATACCTGTCCTGACCCATGTGTGTAAGTACATACGTGTACATACTTAATTTTAAGTTATGTTATTGTTATTCTCTTTCTAATCAAATGAAATAAAAACCTGTATGAGAATTCCTCAAAAGAGTTCTGAAAAAGTTTATTGGATATAACCAAATTGCCATTTGTGTAAAACAAGGTTCACTTCTCTATTACAGGCTATATAGGGAACATCTTGTTCAGTATTGCATCGCAATTCGCTATGCAAGTTTCTGAGATCACTACACAATTTTAAAACATTTAACAGTAGGTGCTAATCAATTTTCAATTTACTGGAAAAATCGCTAATCAAGATTTTGAAAACAAGATGTTCCCTGCTATATAATCTTAAGTGTTCCCAGTTATGTTTGTCTTAACCAAGAAGACTGCAATGGATTGAAGGATCATTAAAATTTACCTTTTTAATAAGCTTTTTGGACATTTTATTGCAAAATATATCAATTAGGCTAAATTCAGTTTACAGTTTATCTGTAATTAACAACACATGTTTCAAGAAGGAACAGATTGAATTGACTTAAATGTTTTCTTTTATAGGTTCACATTGGTTGAAAGTATCCCTGAGAATTTGACATATCCAAAGACTTCAACAATGCATATATCCACTTTCCATGCATTAAGAAATGTACTTCTTGGAGCTAACAAAACGGTTGACATTGCTTCATTCTACTGGTCATTGCGAGGTGCTGATACAACTTTCCATGATAGCAGTGATTGGCAAGTGCGTCATTTTTTTATAGTCATTTTGTTGAGGTAAAAACAGTAAAACTTGCAAACATGTAATATCATTTGTAACAAGATAAAAGCTTCTTCAGCCCAGGTATGTAGGGCTCAGGGCTGTATCTGGCTTCAAATAGACAAGAAGTGCACTTCTAAACTAAATGAGCACTTGTTGTCTCACCCTAATAAAAGTGAAAAGGTGAGATATAGGTATATATTGCTTTTACAGCGGCATCAGTGGTAACAGAGTCAACTTTTGTGTTAAAGTCTTAGGTCAGTGAAACTTGGTTTACAGTTGCACCTATGGACTTTCATCACAGTGCATGAAACCAGTTTATTGTGAGACATTTAATTCCACGGAATTGTTCATATTGTTTGCCCAGCCTTGGGACTTGCCCTGGAAAGTATTCAAGGGCATCTTCAAAAAATAATTTTTATTTATATTTATATTAATAAGTAAATAATATAAGCAAAGGTGGGTTTTTCTTCTTCTTTTCTTTTTCTTTTGCCTTAATATTACATTTTCCATGCATAATAATGTTTTAGAATGTGTTGTTATTTTAATGAATGTTTTTCATGTTAACTTAAGGGTGAGCAATTGTTTCAAGATCTACTAAACATAGGAAAAGCTGGAAAGGTGAAAATTAGAATTGTTCAAAATCTACCTACCAGGGAACAGCCCAGTAAAGATACTAAAATTCTATCAGAAAAAGGCAAGTATTTGTTTTCTCTCTCTATTTTCATACTGTAGTTTGACTTCAAACTTTTGCAAACTAGTCCAATGAACTGGTCCAAACATCCCAACAACCATTGAAATGGCTACAATTATTTTAGTGCTTTCTGGTTAGTTAAAGTTTGTTTTGTTTAATGACACTACTAGTGTACATTGATTTATTAATCATCGACTATTGGATGTCAAACATTTGGTAGTTCTGATATGGAGTCTTAGAGAGAAAACCCGCTACATTTTTCTAATAGTAATAGTAGCAAGGGGTCTTTTATATGCAAAGACAGGATAGCACATACTACAGCCTTTGATATACCATTTGTGATGCACTGGCTGGAATGAGAAATAGCCCAAAGGGCCCACTGATGGGGATCGATCCTAGACCGACCGTGCATCAAGTGTCTGCCCCGTTCTGGTTATAGATTAACACTTTCTTTACTCTTAAGAGTCTGGACATGTTTTCTTTGCTTGTGTTTTTAATCTAAAGTTTTCTTCTTTTGTTGATGCACAAGTACATATGTAAATATTTTTTCTGTTTTATATATATTTATCAAAACTATGTTATTGTACTTTTGTGATACATTCGTTAATAGCAGTAACTTTCTTTTTTAGTAAATAGATTTTACTTTTAATATATAAAAGCACTTAATTATTAGTTGGTGGTATTTGAACCTACTGCAACAGTATATGTGTAATTTGACATTCTACGTTTTTAACTTCAGGCTTACTGGGATAACCCAGTGCCCCACAACTGGAATATCAAAGGCTGGTGTATGTTCCATCCTGTGTGGAAAAGTGCATATAAAAATGCCTTGCTGCTATTGGAAAATCAGGTTTCCTCTGAAGATTACGTGTTAAAATTACCAAATATTTGACATCCAATATCTGATGATTACTGGTAATTAACCAATGTGCTCTAGTGGTGAAGTCAAACTAAACAAACTTAAACTGTTTTTATCAACACCACTAGAGCACATTGATTAATTAATCATCGGCTATTGGACGTCAAACATTGGATAACTCTGACATAGTGTCTTAGAGAGAAAACCCACTACATTTTTCCATTAGTAGCAAGGGATCTTTTATATGTACTTTCCCACAGACAGGAAAACACATACCACAGCCTTTGACCAGATGTCCACTGGTTGGAACAAGACATTGTGCAAAAGGTAATTTTGTTTTAACAAGCGAAATCATAAAACATATTAAAATATTTATGTTGATGTATGTTTTTCTTGTGTTTTAGCTGGTGTTGAAGTTAGAAGTATGGATTTTAAAAGGCTTATAGGAAATGGTATTCTCCATACAAAGATGTGGCTAATAGACAGAAAACACTTTTATGTTGGCAGTGCTAACATGGACTGGAGATCTCTCACACAGGTTTTTATATAGACATTTGAACATTAGTTAATCAGTAAAGTTGTCAGTATCAATAATGATTGGTTATTAATTCTGTTTTTTAAAATACTTTTCAGACAGGAATTGACTGCAATTATTTGTCAATTCAAACAAGTGTGAACTGATATGATAAAGCAATGGCACTAGCAGGTCATCCAAAAGAACAAATGTTAAATTCATATTCCAGATTCTAATAGTATTTTTGAGTTGTATATTTTTTGTACACTATCCTGACCTCTAAAATTAGAGCATTCCCTTCAGTCTTATAAACCTTTCATTTCTCTAATTTTTCACATTCAATTTTTTTTTTATTATCCTTAACGGGGCTAGCTCTGGGTCCACAAAAAGTTTCGCCAAATTAATTATCAACCTGCAGAAACCTGGTTATTTTCTAATAAAATATAATTTATTTTGTTTTGTAAATTATTTTGACAAATTAAAATAAAATTCGCCAGTTATTTTAAAAATTCCCAGTTGACTAATGTGGCGAGTGCCAGAGGTAGCTCTGCCTTAATCTGGTTTCTAGTTTCACTCAATATTTTATTCTTTATGTTCTGTGTAAATGATTTCTTATTTGTTCCAGGTGAAAGAACTTGGTGTTCTAGTTACACTCAATATTTTATATGTGATTCTTTATGTTCTGTGTAAATGATTTCTTATTTGTTCCAGGTGAAAGAACTTGGTGTTCTAGTTTCACTCAATATTTTATATGTGATTCTTTATGTTCAGTGTAAATGATTTCTTATTTGTTCCAGGTGAAAGAACTTGGTGTTCTAGTTCAAAATTGTAGTTGTTTAGCCAAAGACATGTACAAAATATTTGAAGTCTATTGGTTTCTTGGCAAAAAGACGGCAGTTGTTCCTTCAGCTTGGCCTAAATGGTTGTCCACAAGTATTAATGCCAACACATCTGAGAAAGTGGTCTTCAACCATACTAATGGACTTGTGTATTTATCTGTAAGTATATTAAAACTTAGAGAAAAATTTGATTATTTGATTATCCCTCATTACTGATGAAAATAAATAATAAACAAACCATCACTTTCAAGGCTTAATTCATTCTTTTCTTGGGTCATCCTCAAAGTTGTCCACACACAAATGTGTTCCTATCCATTTCTTGAAATAGCTTATTATCATTTTACATGACATGAGTATTGCAGGCCTCTCCGTTTAAAACTAGTAATATTAAATGAGAAATATCAAATAAGGAGAGCAGTTCCACACTTTTAAAAGTAATCATTGTAACAACATGTACTAAAGTAAAAGGTGAGTACCAAAAAACTCACCCATTTCTATGTGAGCGCAAATAACTGTTCTCATAAAAATGTCATTGGGTAGAGTTGATTTATCCAACAGCAATTTATCTTATAATATAATCAAAACAGTATGTTGACACACTCTTCTATGGTATGTCCGATTGTCTCTTATACCATTAAAAGTTAAAGGATGGTTGGGTCCATTTTGTGTATGCATAACAATATTTCTGCCACTGTGTGCTAAATGGCAGTTGTGGTTGAAGTTCCAAACAAAACATTTTATATATAGTCAACTGGATTATTTTGTGGATTTAAGTAGAACAGTTTTTATTCCAGTGTTGTAATACACTTTGTTACAGATTAGCTAGAGAAACATGTGACACCGCCTTCAGTTATGTGTTTTATGTCATATCACTCCTATTTTCAGAGCTCACCACCACAGTTTTGTCCAGATGGTCGTACTATTGATATTGATGCCATTGTGGATGTGATCCAGAGTGCTAAAGAATTTGTGTACATTGCTGTTATGGATTATTTTCCATCAACTTTATACACATCACATTTGAAGTATGACTCTTTGTCTTCTTTTTCACCTGTATAATTTTTATCTGGTATTAGCAAACTGTATTTGTCTATTTTATGCCAAAACAGTCATTATTGAATGGTTTATGGTGAACATAATTTTTAATATTGTGTTTGTAACCTGGTAAGATATGTTTGAGAATTTATTACATGGGTATTTATTTTATGCCTGTTCAGTTTTACCATTTGTGACACCCAATAGCCGATGTGTATTTTTGTGCTGGGGTGTCCTTAAACATTCATTATTCATTCATTCTCTGTACATACATTGTTTAAATAAAATAAAAAATTCGTGGGTCATAAGTATATCAGACAGATTGCCTCCAGCTCCCCATCTCCACTCCTCATGATAATTGTGGAACAGCCTTTATTCTCTAAGGGTACCAGTTCACCACCACAAAGGTACCAGTTCGCCCCCATAAAGATAATCCCTCAATTAGAATAACGCTCACCAGAAGAGACCATATCAAATTGGTTTTGCGGTTCAAAGCCCTCTTAGGTATTAGCCGATGCATAATCAGCATCAAGGTTATGTAGCTGATTAACCATTGTTTTAAAATCAAATAAGATAGAGGTTTATTTCATTTTTGTTCTCAAATTATTTCTTTATTCTTAAAACAGATCCTATCTCTGGCTGGAATGGATGTTTTAATAAATGTTGATGATGTGGTTTATATGTGTAAAAGTGCTCTTTATATATATATATATACATCGCGTGAGAGCCAGAAGGACGTAAGTGCATCAAAATTAATTTTTAAAAAGCTGAGATAATGAAGGAAAACTGTTTCTTGATCAGTAGTTTAGATGTCGAATTTGTTTTAATGACAATGAAAGCTGAACATATTTACGATTTCTTTGTATATTTGCAGTATTTATAGCATATTAGGTGTTTTAGTTATTTGCTGAAATAGTTGTAAAAAAGGAGAAAGCTTGTAAATAGAAAATATTTAAAAGCAAACATCAAAAACGAATACAAGTAGAAGTACGTATTAATAAAATCACCGCTTAAACAAAATATTACGTGAAAAAAGTTATTTTACTTTTGTTAATAATAATACGATAAATAAAATCACCAATTGAACAAAATAATAATGTGAAAAAACCTACTCTGACTCATAAAATCCTTGTTTGCATTGACCCACCCCTGATTTTGTGTGACCTTATCTGGTGCAGGGTTTCTGCCACAGGGTAAAATGGGTATGGTACCATATCCAAATATTTTTGCAGAATTTTTTTTAAGTTAACTTTTTGACAAAATTAATTACTCTTATCATTACTGTATGATTTTCTTAATCCTAACCCTAAATGTAACCCATTTTCTTTCTGAGAGAGGACCCACCATATCTCTGTTGACAGTTGTTGCATTCAATTCCATAGAGCCCTATCCAAAAATTTCTATCTGGCAGAAACACTGTGGTGGTAGTGCTCCATGTTTGTTGTTTGATGGTAGTGCATATGAATCAGACAACTTGTCCATACAAAACCTCTTTTTCTAGGCAAGTATTCTATCCTGATGAGTCATCAGAAAAGTTGATGTCATGTTGTGTGCAGTGTTCTTTCCGTGTTCTTTGTGCCATGGGAGAGTAGTTACGCAAACTGAAACTGGTATTCTTTAATGAAGAACTATGTTTAGCAGCTTATTGGTTTGGGGTATACCGGGTTCAAGTGAAGCTCATTCAAAGGATATAGGGTTTACATTTCCAATGAGGGTGTGTACTGAATATCAAATCCAGAAGTAGTGAACACTATACCATGTCCACCTGTTGAGTATGCAGGATTCTCTCCAGGTTATATTGAGTGAACAGTAAACCCTACAGCTTCTGCTGTGCGTTGGGTGTATTCTCCGGGTTCTGTTGTGTGTTCAGTGCACACTCTTGGTTTTGTTGTGTATTTGGTGATCTCTCCGGGTTCTGTTGTGTGTCCAGTGATCTCTCCAGGTTATAATGTGTGTTCAGTGATCTCTCCAGGTTATAATGTGTGTTCAGTGATCTCCCCGGGTTCTGTTGTGTGTCCATTGCTCTCTCCAGATTATATTGTGTGTTCAGTGATATCTCCAGGTTCCGCTGTCTGTCCGGGTTATCTCTCCAGGTTCAGTTGTGTGTCCAGTGATCTCTCCAGGTTTTATTTATTGTGTGTTCAGTGATCTCTCCAGTTTATGATGTGTGTTCAGTGATCTCTCTCCAGGTTCTGTTGTGTGTTCAGTGATCTCTCCAGGTTCTGTTGTGTGTTCGGTGATCTCTCCAGGTTCTGTTGTATTCAGTGATCTCTTCAGGTTCTACTGTGTTCAGAGATCTCTCCAGGTTATGTATGATTTGTGTTCAGTGATATCTACAGACTATGTTATGTGCAGTGTTCTCTCCGTGTTTTGTTGAGTGTTAAGTGATCAATCCTCCGGTTTCTGTTGTGTGTGCTAAATTATTTTCTGCGTCTGTTGTGAGTGATATATCATGTTCAAGTTCTCTTGTGTGTGCTATGTCATAATCATGGTATGTTGTATGTGTGTTCTGTTATGTTCTTCAGGTTCTGTTGTGTGTACTATGTCACATTCAGGTTCTGTTGTGTGTGCCACGTCATGTTCAGGTTTTGTTGTGTGTTCTTTATTATGTTCAGGTTCTGTTGTGAGTGCTATGTCATGTTCAGGTTCTGTCGCAAGTGACTGGATAATGGCTGTGGTATGTGCTGTCCTGTGTGGGGAAGTGCATATAAAAGATACCTTGCTACATTAGGAAAAATGTAGCGGGTTTCCTCTGATGACTATGAGTCATAATTACAAAATGTTTGACATCCAATAGCCGATGAGTAATTAATCAGTGTGCTCTAGTGATGTTGTTAAACAAAACAAACAAATAAACTGTCGCAAGTGCTATGTCACATTCATTTTCTATGGTGATTATTTTCTCATGTTCAGCTTTTTGCTATGTTATGTTCAGGTCTTGTTGTCATTGATGTGCCAAGTTCTGTTGTGTATGCTATATATCATGTTCAGGTCCTGTTGTGTGAGCTATGTTATGTTCATGTCAAGTTGTGTGTGTGCTATGTCATGTTCAGCTTCTGTTGCACGTACTATGTTGTGCTAATGTTTTGGTGTCATGTTCAACATTCTGTTGCTTAGCTTAGCTTAGCTTAGTAACTGGTTTAACATGTCCATAGTGCATATACCACTAGGGTTTCGAACACGCCTATCCAGAGTCCGGCCTCCGATAGGATAAGGGTCTGACTCAGGACAAGGATATTCTGTAAAGTTAATCAAAGTTCATAGATCTTGCTATCGTTTATGTTGAGGCCACATTCACGTTATTCACTTTTTAACCTTGCATCTGATTACGCTGTCTTTTGTTACTAGACTTTGTCCTGGATAACTTAAATGATGTTTGTATGTGCAATATTTTCAATCCATAATGGCATACATTAGGGCAATCCTGTAGATCTTCAAAGGCAGCTGAAAGGCGGAACTTGATCACTGTAACATATAATTAAATACATGTACATCCAAAATCAGTGTGATTATGCTTGCACATTGGTCGTATATGTCACATACAACATTATTATGAATTAAAATTGTATCTTCATATACAAATTACATGTTGGAAACTTTGTTTCAATTAAAAACATTTCAAAATAGATATTTGTTTTTCAAGAAAATTCACCAAAACATGTTTATTATTGTAATTATGGTGCACATAAAATAGCAAACCATATAAACATTAATGTTACTGCAATTCCTATTTATAGATACAGATACCATTCTTGTCTGTTGCCGAATGGTTCGTTGCATGCAGTACCAAATGTTTTTCTTAAATAGACCGGGCTCTCACAACGACAAAGGTCATATTATTTTTAGGATTCAAGCACATAAAAATATTGACATAATGTATGCTCTGTTGAACTTCGCATTTGTAATTTCTATCACAAACCGATAACAAAGAATGCATATGGGTCGTATTTGGTACATACGACCTGTCAGACATAATTATATAACGAACTGTATTTAAAAAGGGTGTATTTACCACACACAACCAGTCGTGTTCACATAATGGACAGCAAGCAAATCGGAGCAAAGTTGTATGTGTCAGTTACGTCTATTTTCATGCAAACTGGTATCTGTGATTCACTTATGACCATTTAAATCCTTCTGTATAAGTGATGCAATTAGGGACACAGCTACGATTTTTTGTGACAGTATGTAATCCCATATATATATATATATATATTAATTGATATATATATATATTAATTAATTAATAAACTGGTGATTATATCATCGGTGTCCGGACTGACTCATGACCCGTCCAAATCGTGGAAAGACAACAATCCCTCCCCTCTAAGAAAAGAAACACACACACACACAGTTTAACATGTCTCTAAAGAGACAAAACAATAATTGTAACAAATAATTGGGGGCGAACGGACTAAAAGTTTGGGGCAAACTGACAAATAGTTGGGGGCAAACAGTTGGGGCGAACAAGTCAAACTGGGGGCGAACTGCCTTAGGGGCGAAACATCATGGATTCTTCTCTAAGTGGAGTAATGAACATCACTAAACTCCATCCCGAATTTCTTTTTACATTAGATTGTTTTAATTTCATAGTATTTCTCATAGACGGTACATAGATGCTCGCACAAAAACAGGACTCGCCTGAAGTGCTTAAGCCATAGGTCCAATCCAATCTGATTCTGTGTCCAAAATTGCCACGTGTTTGACATTCAGTAGCTGATGACAAATAACTCAATGTGCTCTAGTGGTGTCATTAAACTTTTGTTTCCATTTTTAATTTCTGTCAAGAGTATCCTTTTGTTTGTCTCGATGTTTAATACATTAATATCGTTAAGGCATATATAAATATATATACATACGTATGTACACCTTGTAGGTTCTGGCCAGTCATTGATGATGCATTACGGAGAGCGGCTTTTGATCGAGGTATCCGTGTGTATCTTCTGACAAGCTACTGGAGTCACACAGAGAAAAACATGCCCGTCTTCTTAAAATCTTTCGATGATCTTGGCAAAATGGATTATCCAAAGATGGACGTAAAAGTGGTAAGAGTTGTAGTTCAGTAATGATCACATCAGCAGACTTTGAAGAGTTTTAGTTGTTGTTTTTTTGAGTCTGCAGAATGCTTATTTTTTAATGCTAAAATGCTAAATGTTTGATTTATGGATATTGAAAAAAAACACCTTTCCCCTTAATTTTTGTAACGGCCTAAACAAATTGTTACAAGCAGCAATTATCAGGTGCCTGTGCATTGGAGGCTAGTTTGTAGCCCGCTTGATTAGCACTTTACACGGGCAATGGTGGGCATTTGCAGTAGTCCTTAAAACACAAAACCTAGTATATGTTGTTTGTCTGTGGAATAGAACAAATAAAAGATCCCTTGCTCATGTTTTTGGATGGCAGTAACTTTAATTAAACAGTATTTACCACCATGTATTAAATATTAATTAAATCATCAAGTAAAAACAATCTGCAGCTAGCAGTGTTTTGGTTTTCGTTTCTTTTCAGAAAATGTTTGTGGTTCCATCGTTCACACCTGAACAAGCCAAGATTCCCTATGCACGAGTCAATCATAACAAGTATATGGTAACAGACCAGCATGCTTACATAGGTAAATACTTGTCTTAGGTGATTGGTTTTCATAGTAAAACCAATCTTAATCTTTGAGAGATTATTTTCAAAATGAATATGTATTTATGTTTGTTAAAAAAAATTATTTATTAAATCTGATTTATGGATGCACAAAGATGGGGACAGATTTAAAAAGAAGAAGATGTATAATGTACAACTACATGGTCTAACTAGCTAATAAAATGTAAAAATTATAACCCAAAAAATATATAAATCGCTTTTATTAAAAGGCTACTGGTAATGATGGACATAATGTAAAAAAAACTGAGAATTACAATCCCTTGATGAAGGTGGCGGGATGCCACCAAAACTTGGGGAGAAAACTAATGTTTAAAGTGTTTCCATTTGGGGATTTTCATAGTGTTAAAAAAATAATAATCTGACCAACTGAATGCTTGCAGTTATTGATGTGAAATCTGATCAGAGGCTTACCTTTCTGGTTGTAAATAATTACTAATCTGTTTTTATGCAGCATTTTGTACTGAGAGATGTGGATAAAGGGAAAGTGAAGGATATATGTTTTTATAAATGCCTGTATTCTTTAGCCAACTAGTCTACATGGATCACCTATAGATGACATACAAGTACAGTGGAACTCCTCTAAACCGGACACCCTTGAGACCAAGTAAAAAGTCTGGTTATCAGAGGTATCCGGATTAGATAGGTTCTCTTCTACACTGATATTTACAAAGGGACCAAGTAAAATGTCTGGTTTTCAGGGAATTCTGCTTTACAGAGGGTCTGGTTTTGAGGGGTTGCACTGTAGTATGAGTAAGTAAACTGTTGGTGAAGAAGTATAAATGACACATATATAAACATTTGTGTTCCAGGGACATCGAACTGGTCTGGTGATTACTTTATGTATACTGGAGGTATAGGATTCATTGTGAAGCAGAGAAAGCAGATTAATTCTACAGCCGGTGCCGACTTCAGACAGCAGTTGGAAAATGTGTTTTTACGGGACTGGAATTCTGAATATTCTCACCCTCTCAACAATTATACCTCTTTTGCCAATCTGTAAAAACAAAAGTAAATTAATTCATAAATGGATTTTAGTACGATACGAACAAAATATGTTTCTTTCTTACATAACCTGACCTCTGAAGCTACAGCACTTCCCCCGTGTTCCATGGACTAGCCAAACATCCTAGGCTAAAATATTCTATAGAGTCCTCTTCATCCTGTTATCTGACTGCATTAAGATAATATAAACAAGCACAGGGTTCGTACGGGTTATGGAAATCCTGGAAAGTCATGGAATTTGTAAATGTAATTTTCCAGGCCTGGAAAGTCATGGAATTTTGATATTGGTCATGGAAAGTCATGGAAAATGAAAATCTATCTAAATCCTTTTTTTTTTTTTTTGCTACTTAAAATTTAAATGTAATGCAATAAAAACAAATTTGCTAATCCCCCTCAAAACACTGGGTGTCGATAGACCCACACCTGTTTGCTCCATGTTACACTAAACACTGTTGGAACAAAAGGCCAATCAGGAACAAGTGACTTGCTCAAATCGGTGACACGTTTCCAGTGGAACAATATCAGAGTTACTGTTAAAACATCTAAAATCCGTGTTTTCTATCAACAGGCAACATGCGAACGTTTTTGCAGCAATTAATGTTTCTGTCTAAATCCGTTCATGTATCATTGTTTTGACATGATAGGTGCTAAACAAGAAAAGAGTTACACGATTCCATAAAATATTAATCAACCAGCTTATTACACTGCAACATGAGCGTGGACTGTTACTTTATGTTGTGCATGTGCTGATGTGACTATGTGAAATGGAGTATTTAGTTTTCTTGTCTTACAAAAAGTGTTAAAAATTACAGTGAAGCTTTCTTTTTCTTTCTTTTTACTCACTTCCACTCTGTTGAATAGTTAGAAATTACTACCACGTGATGATAATACAAATTAAGTAATTACGTTTCGCTTTTGGAAACCAATAGCACATGCTCAGCCATGCTTGTGTGATTACCTGGTAGGCATTGTTCTTTTGACACCTAACAATTGGGGATGTGTGTTTTTACAACAGATATTGTGCAACATAGAATGAATCACTGTTACAACTTCCATTGTTATGCTTAATTCAGTTTAATTCTTTATTAGCCTTGAGTTTTTTTTTTTTTTTTTTTTTTACAATTTCCTGCTGGTATAACCGAAAATAAATATATAATAGTCTTATTCAACTTACTGTACTAGCACAACAACTATGCTATACAACCTGAGTCATCTCCTCCACTGCAGAATTGTCTTCCCTTGCCGGATGTATATCCATATCCGCGCATGGGCAGACCATCGTTCTCAATTCTGCAGTCCTCCATTGTAGTAATTTGTTACGAGCTCTGCAAACTTTTCGGTTTTTTCGTAATTGTACTTACGTGAAACGTTTATTAAAGTGTATTTTTGTTTATTTATTTCCTTAGCCCTTACCAAGGCATACGTTGTTTTTGGGATAATTGGGTTACGAATTTTTTCGGTATGTCTGACACGGCCTCATCGGGCTCAACCGCGAGGTTGACCGTGTGTGCCGAAGCCGGCTGTGGCAAGCGGCTTCCTCGGTTCGACTCGCACTTGTTGTGTCGGTCCTGTAGGGCCTGTTCTTTTGACCAACAGTGCGAGGTTTGCGCGACATGGCCTTCGTCCATTTGGACGAAATTTCGTCGCCAGGTCCGGGAGGCGGACAGGAAGAGAGATATTCACAAAGGAAAGGGAGAGAAGAGCGAGGAGGCAACCGCGGGGGTTGTCCTCCAATCGGAGGTGCCGCCGGCTTCCGAGAAGTCCGGGGGCACTGTTCGTGCGAGGAAGGGTGGTAGGCGTAAGCACGCCTCCTCTTCACACCGCATTCGGACGGCGTTGCTAGTGGTTCAGTGACGCCGGCCGGCGCCACTGGTTCACTAAAGTTCTCTGTTTCGGCTGAATCAGAGAATCGGTTACCTGTCGGGGAGGCTGTTCCGACGGAGGCACCTGTATCTCCGGCGGCGGAGGAGGCGTCAACACGGGTTGTGCGCAAGGAGGCTGTGGTGACTTCGGCCGCCGCGGTTCCCCTTTTCCCCCATCCTGTGGATGGAAGCCGACTGGAGCGGCTCCAGTTTGGCGAGTCGGGTGGCTCGAGGGCGCCGTCTGTTTCGGACGGGGGTGTTCGGTTGACGGGGCCGGCGTTGGCTAGCGCCGTGTCAGCCTCGGTCGGTTCGTTTTTTTTTAACGTAATCCGACGTTCCGCCCGTTGCAGGGTGAAGCAGTGGGGATGCTGTCGGGGGCTGCGGATCCTCACGTTGCACACTGGGTGCAGGACTCGTTGAGTCCTCCCTATGTGTATGTTTACCCGGAGGGGCCGGTTCCTCCGGCTCCGGAGGTTCCGCCATCGGCTACACCGGGTGTGCGGGAGACGGCAGTTTTTTTTAGGCGCTGCTTTGCCTACCTCGTCGGACCGGAGGTTTTCAAGAAAGTTTGTTTGAAAACTTTCTCTTGTGGCTCGCGCTACGCCTCAGGTGGGACTTGTGTCTCAGCCTTCGACCCCAGCCGTGTCGGCTGTTCCGCCGCCGCCTGGTTTTCCAGTGCGGTCGGTGCCTGTTTCCACCCATGATCGTTTTGGCAATGCGGGGGTGACGCGTGGACGTAGGTTTGTTCCCGTCCCTTCCCTTCAGGGTCAGCCGCCAGTTTTGAGGGAGGACTCTTCCGAGGAAGATTTGCCTTCCGGTTCCGGTTTGGAGTCGGAAGAGGTTTCGGACGATCCGGATTGCCGAGCGGCGGGAGTCGACGCCTCTGTCCCGCCTGCAGAAGATTTCGATTATGCAACGGTTCTGCAATTCGTAAGTAACGAAGTCCGACTTGTATGCGCTGACGCTTTCCCAGTGGAGGTGGCTGTTCCCACTATTCAGGGCGTTTCTTTTGGAAATCGATCGCTGGTGGTGAAGGCTCCGCAGCCGGAGCTTGGTTTTCCGCTTGCCCAGGAGGCACACGAATCCTTACTGGAGATTGATACTTTGATCGCTGGCACCGATCGTATCATGGGAGCGGTGGTGGAAGGGTTTCCGGTGGCTTTAGCCATCGGGAAACTCTTACCCGGTACGAAGCTGGTGGCCCCCACTTCGTACCAAACGTTGGGCGCATCTTTCCTGAACCATGCTGCGGTTGTTTCTGCTCGGGTTAAGACTGATTGTCGTCCGGCGTCTTTCGTACGTGTCGCCATCGGAGACCTAGAGATGATGGAGAAGTTATCTAAACTTCTCTTTCAGGTGAACAACCATCTAGGTACCTTCCTTTTTGGGTTGGATAAGGCTGTGGAGAGTCTTTCCCCGATGGCTTGAGGTTGTTTGGCGGCTGCCGCGAAGGCGTCGCATCACATTGCCCAGATGTCTGGGCGTTTGTGGGCAGACAATCTCTTGTTGCGACGCGATCATTACTTGTCTGGGCTACGGGCTACCGGTGTTGTGAAGACGTATTTTCGCAGCCGGTCAGTGAGGGAGACCTTGCTGTTTGGGTCGGACTTCAGCCTTGTCATGGATAAGGAGTCTGTCAAGTTCGTTCCCCTGCCCCAGCCTGGTAACGCTCGGAAGCGCCGTTCCGGTGCTGCTGCGTTTCGCCCGCCTTCCTCCAGAAACCAGCTTTTCTTGAGGGGGTTCAGAATCCTAAGGTTTCTGCTCCTATTTGGCAATCTGGGACGGCGCACCCCCCGTCAAACAGAGTCGTGCTCGTCTGAGGGCAGCACGTTTTCGGGCTACCGCTAAGGGCACGGCACCTAAGAGTGGTAAGCCGCCGGGGTGAGAGTGTTGCGACGACCGGCAACTGTTAACGGAGGTGCCGTTAGCAGACGTTCCCGTGGGCGGCAGGTTACGTCATTTTCTGCCACAATGGCGTCTCTTGCCAGACCTGGACCCATGGGTTCTGTCGGTCGTTAAGGAGGGATATCGGATTCCCTTTTCTTCGGCTCCCCCTCTCACTTCTTCCCAGATGCCTCCGATGCCGTCGTCCGACAGGCGGGTTCTGGTGGAAACGATGATTGCCGAGTTTCTCGGCAAGGGTGCCATCCACCAGGTGGATTTGGACTCCCGGGGGTTTTACTCCCATTTGTTCTTTGCCCAAAAGAAAAATGGCGAGTGGAGACTGATTCTCAACCTCAAGCCGCTGAATGCATTCGTGGTCGTTCCTTCCATGAAAATGGAGACGGTGCAGTCTGTCCGGGCCTTACTCCAGGTTGGGGAGTGGGCGGCGTCAATCGACCTGAAAGACGCCTACCTGCATGTTCCGATTCATCGGGATTTTTGGAAGTTCCTGCACTTCCTATTCGACGGCAAAGCTTACGAGTTTCGAGTGCTGCCGTTCGGATTGGCCACGAGTCCTCATGCCTTTACTCGTGTAGTCAAGGCTGTGGTAGGCCGTGTACATTTGTTGGGCATTCGCATGCACAACTACCTAGACGACTGGTTGATTCCAGCTTCGTCTCAGCAGGCATGTCTGACGGGCGTGAGTCTTGTCATCGACATGATACTTCGCTTGGGATTTATTACCATTTGGGTGAAGTCGGAGCTGGTGCCAGCTCAGGTTTTCACGTATCTCGGAGTTGTCTTCAACCTTGTGGAGGCATCCGTTCGACCGACGGATGCACGCCTCCACAAATTCACGGCGCTGGCTCAGCGTCTTGCTCGGGAGCAGCGCATTTCGGTGCGCACGCTGCACGGGTTGTTGGGACATCTCGAGTCATTGGCTGCATTGAATGTGCAGTTCAGACGATTCAAGAGACCTCTCCAGTGGCATCTCTCACGTGTGTGGGACGGCCGCTGTTGGGATACGTTGATTCCGGTGGGGCCTTGGTTCGTGCAGACGATCCAAGAGTGTATGGTCGACAAGTGCTTGTCCCAGGTCATTCCCTTACACCCTCTTGCTCCGGAGTTGGTCCTGTTCACCGATGCTTCCCTAGAGGGGTACGGTGCGCATCTTGGGGATCAACATCTGTCAGGTGTGTGGAGTGCCTTCGAAAGGAGCCTCCATATCAATCTGCTGGAGATGGAAGCCGTTCGCCGGGCTTGCCTCCAGTTTCGGAGCATTATTCGACATCGTCGAATTTTGTTGAGGTGCGACAACACGGCGGTAGTCGCATACCTCAATCGTTGGGGTGGCACCAAGTCCGAGTCACTGAGTCGCAGGGCCTTGGAGATCCAGGAATTGTGCGATCAGTGGGGGATTGTGTTGACAGCAAAACACATTCCCTCTTCAGTCAACGTCTTGGCGGACACCTTGAGTCATCGTTCACCTGTCCAAACAGAGTGGATGTTGCACAAGGTGGTTGCGGGCAGGATTCTGCGTTTGTGGGGGAGTCCACAAGTGGATATGTTCGCGACCAGGCTGAACCACCAGTTACCGGTGTTTGTGTCACCGGTTCCCGATACTCTGGCTCTGGAGTACGATGCGTATTATCTGCATCGTATTACACTTCTTCGTGGTGGGAAGAAGAGGCTGTTTATTTCTTACACTAAACACCCGGGAGATATTACTAAGAATGTATTGTCTCGATGGATTGCTGCAACCATCAAGCTGGCGTATGAGACGGCAGGAGAGCATGTTCTGCGGAACCTCTCAGTTCGGCCTCATGAGATTCGAGCGATCTCGGCTTCCCTGAATTTTCACGATCCCTTGGATATTATCAAGGTGATGAATGCAGGAGTGTGGAAGGGTCGACATACGTTCGACCGCTTCTATTTTCGGGACATGGCAGTTGGTCCCGATGGTACTAGACGTATCCGGTCGGTGATTGCTGGTCAGCAGGTTGTTTCTGTACGACGAGCCACGAGACGAGGGAGACCTCTATTCCAGTAGGCAGCTCGTACAGGTCGTGTCGGGAGATAGTTGAGCCACCTTTTTGGGGAAAGGGTGTGGTTGCTATCTGGGGCAGTCTAGTGGTTTCCTTTCACTCCACGCGGGGGGTGGAAGATGTTTATCAATTCGGGTATTGATATTTAATAGTCACTTAGACTTTTATACCTCGTATGTCTTGGTTGTCTTACACCTTGTCATTACTTGAGACGATTCACGTTGGTCGAATGGGTAAGTCCTCATGTTTTCTTACCTCCTCCCATTAATGTTGAATTCACGTGCTCTAACGGTGTTAAATCACGTCCGTTATAGCATAGTTGTTGTGCTAGTACAGTAAGTTGAATAAGACTATTAGAAAATTTGTTTCTAATTTTCATTATTATTCATACTTACCTAGTACTAGCACAACAACTATGCTATACAACCTGAGTCATCTCCTCCACTGCAGAATTGTCTTCCCTTGCCGGATGTATATCCATATCCGCGCATGGGCAGACCATCGTCCTCGATTCAAAGTCTGTAATGACCGAATCCAGGGAAGACCTCCTAGGGGCGGGTGGGAGGTTACCGTTGTTGTGCTAGTACTAGGTAAGTATGAATAATAATGAAAATTAGAAACAAATTTTCTAATATTATAGTGTATAAAAAGTATATAAAATATATAAATATATACGTTAATATAAGCACATATTCAAAGAATATAAATATGCATAAGTACATACAAATATATACCAAGTATACTAAAAGAAAAAAGAAACGTCGGTCAACTTTAAAGCCAGCAGATCAAATTGTATGACACGATATGTACAATTGTACTACATATCTATGAAGGACGGACACTAATGATAATACTGTCAAATTTTTTTTATTGAAATGTGAAAGAAAATGGCAACATAATCCGATTGCAAATGAGGGTACCCCTCTATAATTGAAATCAAACACTAATGAAAACAATTCATTAGTATCCGTCACATGTCATTTAATTCTCGTTAGTTTGTGTATGAGTCCACTAGTCTCACTGGTCTCACTAGTACTGTGTGCGACCACCCCGTGCCTGTGTAGCTGCCCTGACCCTCCTGGTCATGGAATTCATCGAGGCATTCACACTCCTCATTGGAATGTTATTCCATTCGTCTACCAAGGCATCTCTGAGTTGGGCAAGGGTGATGGGTGAGTTGGTACGATTCCTCACTCTCCTGTCCAACTGATCCCACAAGTACTCGATGAGGGACAGATCGGAGCTGTAAGCGGGCCAGTCGAGGGGGACAATGTTGTTCACTACAAGGAAGTCCCTACACACTCTTGCAACATGTGGCCTCGCGTTGTCAGGTTGCTTTGCTGGACAAAGGGCACGGCGTGAGGCTGCAGGATCTCATCCCTGTATCGGACAGCTGTCAGGTTCCCAGCGATTACCACCAAAAGCGTTTTCAACCCATTGGAAATTCCACTCCAGACCAAATCTGTCCCTCTCGTTGATGCATATGACCTTGCATGAGCTGTGAAATTGCTTGATCCCTCTCAGCTTCGGTCAAGCGTGGCATAATGGCAATTAAAGTTTTACCAAATAACGCATCGGATTGTGTTCTGTAGGTAGTACAATACCAAATAACTTCCGGCTGGGTCAAAGTTCGAGGTGCACCCAACTTTTGATAGAGAAGTGAACACCACAAGTCCTGTGATTGGTTATAAATGTGAGTGTGTTGGTTGTAAAAAATAATAGTTTCATCTGGGTAAAATAAATGTGCAATTTTATTTCATCTAGTACCAATGTGTCAAGTAGCCTTGTGCTTGAAACATGTATGGGGTACCTGTAAAAAAAAGTACTCAAATTTTGTGCGAAACTAGGGTAGTCATAGACGCTACCCGTTATCTCAGAAACGAGCAGCTTGACCCCCATTTTTTTCTGATTCACTTTTAAGTGTAAGGGGTGGTAGTATTTATATCCGTGGCGTTTATGTCGGTTGATACGTTGCAGGTAGGAGTTTTAGCCGTATATGTTACTATTGTCGTCTATGGGATTTGATTTGGTAGTGTACACCCTGTAGCGGGTAACACTACAATGTGATACGAGTTGTACCCCTGACTTCGTCCGAATCATGCTTTTGCACTTGCTTTTGGTGATTTTCATTGTCTTGCCATACGCCGCTCCCTATCACGCTTCAATGAGTGTGGATTCAGGGTATAATGCACAAGAACCCAATGAGTTATTTGTACAACTTCCATACAAATCCGGCCACTTATTTAGGAATTTTTCCACAATTTATGACCCAATCTTTCTTTTTCCTTTCAGTATATAAAATTTTTTTGGAAAGTTATACAAAAAACCCAACTTATTTACTGTACACATATTCTGATTTTACATATTTTTTTCAAATAACATTGGTCTATAAATAATGTTAAATAACTCTTCAATGTAAATTAATTTAATAAGAATAAATATAAATTTCCCTCGGAGGTTGTCCATGCTCTACTGTAACACTGTATACGTATGTTGACCTGTCTATGTTTAAGACAATTACAAAAAAGTTATACACATATGCTTAATACAGTTAGTTATTCTCTTTAAAAAAAAAAAAAAACCATGCCTTTAAGCGAAGATTGTAAAAAAATATCCTTGAAAAGGTCATGGAAAATGCCTTGAAACAGTCGTGGAAAGTCATGGAATTTGGTTAGTGATAAAGTGTATGAACCCTGAAGCAGGATGTTGTCTTCTGGTAAACACATTAAAATTATTTTTTAAAGTTATTTATTCTGCTTAACAGCCAATCTTAAAATCAAAGTTGCATGATAGTTTACCGTAACGGCAATGTATGTATGTCGGTTGACCTACTTGAGGCAGTGGGTGTATTTCACTTTACCTAAAGGCAATGTATGTATGTCGGTTGACCTACTTGAGGCAGTGGGTGTATTTCACTTTACCTAAAGGCAATGTATGTATGTCGGTTGACCTACTTGAGGCAGTGGGTGTATTTCAGTTTACCTAAAGGCAATGTGTGTATGTCAGTTTACCTACTTGAGGCAGTGTGTGTATTTCAGTTGGTATGCGGTCAAAACGGCCCCATGATGAAACGGCCCTGAATATGTAAGTCAAAACGGCCAAAGAAAAAAGTCGAAACGGCCAAAGAAAAAAGTTAAAACGGCCAAAGAAAATGGTCAAAACGGCCAAAAGAAATGGTCAGAACGGTCCCATTAGTAATAATTAGTAATCAATATAGCCTATATCACAGGCAGTTCAAAAAATATATATAAAAACAACCAAAACAACGGAATCACTGGTAACAATTTATTAGTCTACACAACGCAATTAAGACCACCAATTAACATTTTATTTAACACACTGATAGCCCGACCCGGCCGTGCCACCCACCCCCCCCCCCCCCCCGGCCGTGCCACCCCCCCCCCCCCGGACGAGTTCCAAGTGGAGCTACTAGTCGGAGGGGGGGGGGGGGGCTGTAATTTATTATTTTAATAATTCAATCATCAAAAGAAAAAAGGGGGTAGTGGACCGTATAGATCCTCCGAGTGAGTGCATATCGCCTGAACAAGTTCTTAGTGGCTACAACGTGCCTATCCCCAATTAATTTAATAATTATTGTACCACGCTTTGGTGTCGGTCCCTTTGATTTTGATTTTGAGCAAGATATTACGTTCCCCACTAAAAACTCGCTCAACCGCCGCAATAACCGTGGTCTAACTAGACGAATCTCTCGTAAAAGGATGATGTAACTATAACTTAAACTGATTTATACCATTATCTTTGTGTAGATGAAATACATTTTTAAAGTATTATATCTAAGGCCGTCTTGACTTTTTTCAAGGGCCGTTATGGCCGTTTTGACTTTTGTTAATGGCCGTTATGACTTTTTCACTTTGTCCGTTTTGACCTTTTTAGGGCCGTTTTGACCAATTATTGTTATGGCCGTTTAGTACTGGGGCCGTTATGACTACGATCCTTTCAGTTTACCTAAAGGCAATGTGTGTATGTTGGTTGATCTATTAAGTGCAGTGTACATCAGTTGACCTACAAAAGACAGTTTATGACACTTGACATATGTAACTCGTGAATACCATTGATTCCTCCTGTTAGTAAGGTTGATGCTATATCTTAATTGAGAAAAATCTGAACATCTTCCAGTAGCTTGTATACTACACACAATAAAGGTTTATCATTCCTGGTGAATTTTTATGATAAACATCAATGTTTTCCATTTGTTCAGCAGTTGTGAATAATTAATTATTTATATTGAACATTAATTATTTGTATTTTATAACTGTCTTAATATTAATTTCATGTTTTGTTTTTGTTGACAATTATATACATTTCGTAAGCATGTTTTTTCTGTATTGCTCAAAAATAAATATATATTTACAATGAATAAATCCGTTTTTAATGAAATGCTTTGTTTTATTTTTATTCTGGTTGGCTATGATTTAAGTGATGGTAGTAGCAGAATGTTATTTCACTGAAAACCAGCTCTTGAGGCAATCTAATTAAAATTAGCTCCACTATTACATGTGGATCTAACAAGGGATCAAACCTAAACCGTATAACACATGCTTGAACTTCGTATACCACTACCAAAATGGCAGATAAAGCTCGCTTCGCTACACGACGGTGAGTACATTTTGTCTTACAGCTACATGCTGGATGCCTTTCTGATTAAAATAATATTGCGATACGACTCTAGAATGAATATTCTATCCATTTGTTTACTTAATTCCCGAATTTTTTCAACCACAAAACAGCTATTGAAGAAAAACCTTTTGACGGCCAAAACAAACCTGATCGAAGTTTTTGGTGTTCTTTTAAGGAAACGAGTTATATTTATACACTTAAAAAGTGTTGATGAAATTTTGTATACCCTGGAAGCTAAATTAAATAAATACGTTTTGGAAAGTCATATAAATATCAATCCAAGAATTTTCTTATAGTTTAGGCATATCTTCGTCTGCTCCCCCGGGTTTAGGACACCTAATCGTATGTTCCAATTTTTTTTTTTTCAGAACAGTTTGTGAATACTGCGGCCAACTATACTCTGGAAGGTCTGCCGTCCGCAGACATGTGGTTGTCCATCACGGCAGACCAGGCGGGCACCAGTGCACTGACTGTGGACGAGTGTTGTTAACTAGGAATAATCTCCAAGGACACCGCGTTTCCAGATTCATTGGAATGAATGATCTAGTTTTTATATATTGTTTAATAAATCAACATTATAATGCAATGTAGTATTAGTTTGTTGTTAGTCCCCCACTGGACACCTAAAACAGCAATCCGAGTATACGGATGCATGCCGTGTATCTCGAATATGTTACTGTGACCTTGACTGACCCTTGACCTATATCTGGGGGTTTTCAGATGTGTTTAGACAACATTTAATGACAATATGACGTAAGTTGTACTGTGTATCTAAAAGTTCCCCAACGAGTGACGGTTGATTATTGTATTTATTTCACTCTCGTTAGTTAAGACATGGGTTTTAGTCTTAGGTGACGTTTTGAAAATTTACTAACGTGAGTGACATAAGTAAGATGGTCAACCTTCATGAATTGAGAAACTTATTTCATAAATTAGGGGATTTGCATTACATTTCTGTTGCCATTCTACTAAATTTTGTTTTTAATTTTGTTCAAGCTGAACAGAAAAAAATTAGGAATTACAATTGTGACGTCACAGTAAAAATACTGCATTACAATTCGTTTTTAATCCTCTCATGAATCTGATAAACTGACCTCCAAAAGAGTTCCTGTCCAAAACAAGTCCTTGTTGGCGTCAGAATACCTCACGCAGGATGAATTACCGTGACAGTGTCATTTTAGCGTATTTTTAAATAATACATAGGAACTGTTTTGTTTTGTTTTGGGGGGGGGGGGGGGGGTTGGGGGAAAAAAGCCATTTTGAACACTGCTTCTGAAGAGTGACATTGTTTCTGTTATATCATCAGTATACATGTCTGCGTCAAGGGACGGTTCATCTAACACTTGAAATGTATGATTATCATCACTGTCATTTACACTCTGAGATGCGAATGACGACGTCTTCCTAAATCGCTTTTCTCCTTTCTTCTGTGATGATCTCTGCTGTGGTGGTGTTGGAAATTTCTTATTGGATGTAGGATTTACATCTATAGGTGTTGATATGGAAGATGCTTTCTTAAATGGATTGAGGAAACATTTATTTGTGCAATTTGTAAAGTCTGAGGTACGACGATTACACAGCCTTTTGCCAGAACTGGATCTTCTAGGTGTCAAGACGGGGAAACAACTTTCCTCTTTCGTTATTGGTAAAGGCTTAACTGGCCTCTTTTTGTATCTCCGCATTACTGAAAAAACAACACACACCTTAAGTTGAAAAATATAATCACGATATTTTAGGAGTACAAATTCAAATATAATTTTTTGAAGTAAACGAAATTTTGGCTTAAACCAAGGGGAGCAGACGAAGATGTGCCTAACTATAAGAAATGTCTTGGATGAACAATTATAAAATGACTTTCCAAAACATATTTGCATAATTTAGCTCCCATGCTTTCATCATGACACTTTCAAAGTATATAAATAGAACTAGTTTCATTAAAATAACACCAAATATTTTGATCATGTTTGTTTTGACCGTCAAAACAACGATGTTTTTCTTCAATAGCTTTTTTTTGGTTGAACAAAATCGAGAATTACGTAAAGAGATGGATAGAATATTCATTCTAGAGCCGTATCGCAATATTATTTTAATCAGAAAGGCATTCAGCATGCAGATGTAAGACAAAATGTACTCACCGTCGTGTATCGAAGCGAGCTTTATCCGCCATTTTGGTAGTGGTATACGAAGTTCAAGCACGTGTCATACGGTTTAGGTTGGACCCCTTGTCTAACAGTAGCCCGTTGGAGCTCATGTCCAGTTGACCTTTCATTTGACCAATCAAAACCTTACTTGCAAAATCATGCCAGTGATTTGAAAACATTCGGGATTATGCCGAGCGTATACGAAATGTTTCGGGTGAGTTATGAAGTATGCCAGAAACTAATTGCAATATAAAATTTTATATAAAATTTGTTTCAAGACGAAAAAAACCTGTGATGGTATAGCCATAAAATCTGTTTATACTAGTATACAATCCAGAGTTTATTACTGCACTTTCCCCTCTGTTTTTTTAATGTTGAAATAGACCAACAAGTTCGCATAAATAGTCCCGACCGATATTTTTAGAATTTGTATGCTCCCAAATAACGCTATAAACGGCGAAGTGTAATTGGTCGATATTAAAATTGTTATTTATAGATGAAATGTCACCTGGACATGGGCGTCCACGCAATGCTGTTAGATCTACTGGTAGACCCAGCAGAGCTAATTTTAATCAGATTGCTCTTCGGGTTTATTTTAATAGGTGGTTTCCAATTATTGTGAGGTAAAGCTTAAACGTACAGTATCATAGTTACAAATGCCATACTTTGGCATTTAATTTTTTGTTGTTGTTATTAACTACAAAATTATCAGTCTTGCATAAAAAAATTAATAACTGGTCAAAAATAAAAATGTGAAAAATACAGAAGTGAATTTAGTATTGAGAAAAGTAAAACTATTGCATTTTTAACCTGTCAAAATATAAATATTTGTATATTAATAATTGGAACCAGAGAAACAAGAATAAAGGAGAAGAAGGTGAACGATTTTATTAGTCAAAACATTTGCTTTCAACAATGGAATTTTAGATTGCTTTGAAAATGAGACTATTTTATTGTAATGTTATATTGGGATTGCCAAATATTAATGTGTTGATAGTTAAATATATACGATTTAACCTATATAAGTAGTTCTGGTCCTCTGTTGTATAAATAACTCAGGAATATCAAAATTATAAAATACTTGCATGCTGTGTAAACAGTTGCATTTTCTATGACTTGATTCCTGTCTAATAATGTTTTACTTAATTTTATGATTTAAGGATAGGATATTCAGAGATTCTTAAGTAAAATACAAAATAATACTATGAAATTAAATTTTTGGTTATTTAATTTTAATTATTATTTAACTATTCTTTTCTCTTCTTTTTTTTCTTCATTTTATTTATATGCATACTCAGTATATTTGAAAGTTTAATGTTTACATTACAAAGCAAAGGTTAATCATTTTGGTGAGAAGGTTCCATTATGCAACTTTGAGACAGTGCCTTTAACTTGCAGAGTACAAGTATAGCACTAAAAATATTGCTTTACACTATTTCTATCAAGTTATTGGGTGTCTACATTGGCAATTGTGGAAGTTGTAGTATGTTCAGGATGGTAAGCACTTGCTTATAACTAATGATATCTACTTATAAAAAAGGTGAGTTAGATTGGATTCATATTCACCAAAATATAAAAAATTAACATAAAATCTTTTTGGCGAGTGAACGTGAAGTGCTTGGGTGCTATGATGGAATTTACACGATAAGGGTCAGATAACTCTAAGATAACAGGGATCGAAACTAGTTACTCATTACCATGGGGATCTTTTCCGCAGACTTATTCCCCACAAAACTCAGTGTTGTGATTTTCTTATCGTATATGGGACTTTTTATCAATCAAGGTAAGTGTCATCTACAGGAATGCCTTGTAATCGGTTATTAATACCAAGTAATAGTATGTTCTTTTAGGAAGTCGGTTCGTCCCTCCCTCAAAATCTCCTTCAGACTTCAGAACCGAGCGGATTCTAGCAGCCAATTCCTAGCAGCCAATTTCAGCAGACACGCATGGCGACGTTCTAAACACCGGACTCATACGCCTTTAGATTGTTACCTGTATTTTCCACACTTTTTTAAACAAACTGTTATGCTAATTATTAGTATTCACTATAACTTAAGCATTTTAGATTTTTAAAGAGTATGTTTATATAAAAAAAACCCCACAAAAACAAAATAACAAACAAGACTAATTTTCATAGTTTTATTATTACTAATTCTCGGAACCGGCGTGACGTCACACGGCCTAGTTACCGATCATCCGGGTCTTTGGGGGTGAAGCAAAGCCATAGTGATTACTGGTTTACATAGAATAAAGTTATCATATTAACTTTTTACATGCCTTACATATTGTCATTTATTTTCTGTAGCTAACAGTAACACATAGTTGCAATACGTCTTATGTGTATTATAACAGCTTGGGTTGCCATATAAGAGAAACGAACAACGGGAATCTGAATTAGTATAATCTATATTTAGTACCGATGTGTTTCCGTGTACTTTGAATGTCAAGGGGACAGGGCAGGTTGGGCAGAATATAATTTTTGTTGATGCAATTTTCAGGTAATGTTAATTATAAATTTTAACAATTTTGAAATGATAAGATAATTATTAATATAATAATTATGATGTGGCTACAAAATATATAATTTGTATTTATAATAAAATTTGTATGCATGATTAAGTTAATTATTTTTATGATTTAATAATTATTTTATTTCCAAATAATATATAATAATTAAACAATGGCAAAGTTGTTACTTTACAAGTTCAAAATTACAATAGTATTATTGTCATATCTTATTATATAGATGTATTGGCAACAGTATAATGTTCCACTGAATACATTCTTTTATTCTTAAAACAAAATACAGTTTCTTAAAATAATGAAATGCTTTTGTTTTTACAGATTGCAAAATTTCCACATGATGTTGCCCTTCCTTACCGCTTGAATGCAGGCAACAAAAAATAGCAATAAAATATAGCCATCATCAGACCTAGACATCTAGGGGGAGCAATATCTCTCTCTACTTACCCATCACACCTGAGATTAGTTTCAAGGAGAATAATATATAGTTTCCTTTGGCATGTGAATTTATATACATGTAGTATCAATATGGTAATATTTTAAATTGCCCCCCCATAAACTACATTAGGGAGCAAATAATCAGTTCCCTGTTATTTTCATGTTGAGGTCTACAACCTAATAAAACATAAGTGTTACCTCGTCGAACAAACATGCAAATGTTTTAATAATAGGGTTTAACCTGGTATATTTAGTAATAAAACACAAAAACTTACGTGAGTAAATAATGGTTAATATATATATGTATAATATTGGTGTTGTTTTATATCTAGTCACAATGGATATTGCAGATATTTTCTTGTTCAGTCTTGTGCTGTATTGGAATTGTTATTGCAGTTCAATTTAAGTAATATCTACAGAACTAATTTTTAATAGTATACAGCTGGAGAAAGGAGGCAAATATCATGGTTGTTAATAAACTGATCTATATCGGTATGCCTTATACTAGACTACACATATTTAACCTAAGTTGCTTTTAACCCGGGTTAAATTACCTCATGTAGATGCACTTATGTAGCATATTCAAGGAAAATATATGAATGAGATAGTTAAATGCTATATTCTCCATGTCAAACAGTGTTTTCAAAATGGAAAACAAATATCAGATATGGCAGTTGACCATTCATTTTATTGCAGGTAATTTCTAAAGCAGATTACACACACACACACACACACACACACACACACACACACACACACACACTGAACTGTAGAATACCATGAAACTACATGTATATGTAAAAAGGTAAGTCCTCTAACTTTAAGAAGTAAAATTTACAAATGTACCACAACCACCAAATTACATTGATCCACAATAGAATAGATTTTAATGTATTTTTAGATTTATGTATATGTATGTGTAGTGTTTTTCCTAGCTTGTTTTAGCACGGTGCAGCACCATGCCTCAATAGTCTAGCACCATCTTGCCTTAATCAGCACCATGCTGCCCTGAGATTAAATCAGCCTTTTTCACTAATTAATTCTAAAATTGCCTTTATAAAACACCCAAAAAGGTAATATTAATTAATAAAATATGCCTTTTACATCTTTTGCCATTCATTTATTAAAGCAAGCACATAAATTACATTAATGTTTATTTCAATTAATTTTTGTGTATTTTTAATGAAAAAAAGTGCCCCAAAAATGGTGAAAATGCCCCAAAAGTGTTTGGTCTACAATGCCTTGACAAATTTCTAGGGAAATCACTAATGTGTGTGTATATATATGTATGTATATATGTATGTATGTGTGTATATATATATATATATATATATATATATATATATATATATATATTGTATATGTATACATATACATATATAGATATATATATACACACACACATATATATATATATATATATATATATATATATATATATATATATATATATATATATATATATATATATATATATACACACACACACACACACACACATTAGTGATTTCCCTAGAAATTTGGCATATATATATATATATATATATATATATATATATACATACTGAAACAAAGGCACACACACATTATTTACCCTCTGCACCAAAGTAAATGGGTCATTCCACAGAAAAGGGAAAAAATTCAGATTTTGTTTTTCTTAAAAATGAAACAACTTGAATATATTTTGTATTTGCAGTACTGTATTCAATATATATTTCTACACATGAAATGATGGTTTGGCACGCTAATAGCCATTTCAGTTTGTATGTGTGTTTTTTAAAACTGTCACAGGTAAGAAATAGTGTCCACTAAGTTATGGACAACAGCAATATCAAACATTGCACTAAACATAAACGGGACATTTTATATGGTACTACAATTTAGGCAAGCTGTCCTTTTCTATGAATTAACGTCACTTTGTTACAAGATACGGTTATATTTTATGTAATCACCTAAATGTTTACTCTTATCATATATTTTCTTACAAACTATCATTTATAATTTGAAAAATATTTGTTGATGAAAGTAACCTAGTGGACATGCGGTAACATAGTAGACCAGGTTTAACTTCCACTAAGTTACTTATAATAACCATCTAATGAACTAACGGACTTACAGTAAAAACTCTGATTATCTATATTTAATGATCAGAACAGGCTGATACAGTAATAAGAATGATTAACAAGGTCATATGTCTAAATACAGACAAATAATTATTTTACTGATGTGAGGTCATCATCAGGTGTAAATGATTCAATCGGAACTGACAATAAATAACATTTAAAATCTTAACTGTTACACATTTAATTCAAATGAGTAAATGAATGATTAAAGACACCTCGGCATGAATATCATAATATTTGGAATCAACCAAAATGTTCCATGGACAGTGTTTCTGCCAGAAAGAAATGTATGGGTATGGCGCTTTGGAATTGAATGCAACCACAGTATGAGGGCCTCCTCCAGAAAGAAAATGGGTTAAGTTTTGGGCTAGGGTTAAAACAGTCTTACAGTGCTGATAAGAATAATTAATTTTGTCAAAAGTTAATTAAAACAAAAAGCTACCTAAAAATGTGGGTATGGCGCCATACCCGTTTTACCCTCTGGCAGAAACCCCGATGGATCAATATAACAAATACAAAATTGAACTACAAGCCAATACACATCTTTTTTTTAAATTTACTTAGCTGACAAAATCATATATTATTTCTGTTTTTATTTTTCAACACTTTTGAAACTGTATATGTTAAATGCATGCATGTGTACATGCTTATATCATTTATAAGATCTGGTCTCATAACTTGTGTCAATTTGTTTATGCTTACTACCATTAGCGGTTGGTTTGGGAAGGAGACAAAACAGTTTTCATAAATATACCCATAAATGTCCTTATTGTTGAGGCAGAATGCACCCCACCTGTATAGCTGTCTCATTGTACAACCTTATAATGCCTTGTTTAACACTGAATCGTAAAAACAAAATACAGCCAGATACATTTAATGCAAAGATGCACGAATATCTTTCATTTGTAGTAGTTTGAGGTACAAGAATAAGGAGTGTACACATCAACAGCGACCCATGGGATTATATATACAAGACGATACAACAACAGTCACTTCAGTGTTGTTTGAGCTATTTGTGCTGTAGTTTGAGTAAGAGTAGTGTTAGCCAATATTTCATAATTAACATAAACAGAAACTTTATTACGACACAGGCTGTTACACAACGGCATATGAGGTTCATGCAATGCATAATATAATACAGTGACAAGATGGGGTTTACAGGAGATAATATACGTGACTCTACAGAAGTTAGAATATAAGAACTCTGCAGAAAGAATGTATTTGCATTTGCACAGGCCAGCTATTGAACAAACATAACTGGCATCCCCCTGGTCAGAATTCAGTGGGAGGGGGGGTATTTTTGGTTTGTTAATTTTTTATTTATTATTATTTACTTCGGTGACACTTTCATGTGCCAGGTAGAGAACACATTCATTAGGATATATATCACTAAATCAAACTGAAAAGATGCCATTAGTAATAAACTCAATAGTGCATACAGCAGCTATATGTATAACCATTAATTTATTTTAATCAAAATATTACCACAAAATCGAAATATTAATAGTGCACACCATAACACCTGACCCTTAAAATGTTTTATATATCGGGACACATCTCTGACTTCCGACTATCCTAGTTCCACATAAAAAAGTTCATCCTAATTTTACTGGCACTCTGCAAATGTTATAAACAGGGTATATAGTAATTAACTGGTACACTAGTAGTAGTTAAATAAAATCTACCTGTATTTATTAAAATAACTGAAAACAAGTATGTGTCCATCATTAACTATTAGTATAAATCAATGTGATGTGTTTTATACTGGTAACTGATATACTGACAGTGTGGCCACTAAGTTACTCCATTGTCCGCTATGTTACTAAAGTGTCACAAATTTACAGTAAAGCTAATATTCTAGGACTACACTTTAAATAGGTAAACTATTATTCAGTATAAACATGTAGGAGACGTATTAATATTAACATTTTAGCAATAACTCCATGTAATGATGGCATTTCTACCTGTTTGTCTACTAGGTTACCAACACTGGTCTACTAAGTTACTTTGTTGGAGGTAACTTAGCAGACAGTAACATAGTAGACATTTTCTTAAATGTCTCATCCTATGACCTTGCTTGTCTGACATATTACCACTCAGGCTTTTGTTTTAGGGTTTGGTATACTTAACCTACTTTGTGGTATAATGGTCAAACTCATTCAGTATATTGGTGGATTACTACATTGGTAACCTTGCAGACATATAATAAAGGAACAACTGACTCGCATTTCCAAAATTGAAAATAAATTAGAAATGTGTCACATCTGATCAAAACCATGCTTCTCATTACTAACAGGGATTGCAATGCCATCTGGGGAGTATTTAAAAACATTCCATATGTATCTCTCATTGACTATACTTGTCTAAAATAAAATAATAACATTGTGGACATAAATGGGGACACAAAGTAAATCCTAAATAATTTCTATAGTTTCAACAACTGTGTCATTTATATAATTGATTTCAACACTGGAAACAATCCAAAATAAAATGGTTTTGAATGAAAAATAATATTACCTGTTTATTTGGTTCATACAACAGACTGTATGTATAGACTTACTGTTTGGGACAGTAACTTAGTGGACAAATTTGACAAAATTTGGTTTTTGACTGTCAGTTTCGGTGAAATAATTATTATTGAAATTATGAATGTTTACGTTCTTGCTAAAGCATGATCCACAATATTTATTTTCATGTAAAAGATAAAAGTGAAGTAATTTGTTACTGAATAAATAGATGGGGACAAAATCATCCATAATTTTTTACCTTTTCTGTGGAATGACCCAAATACTAAACACACGGAGAGAGGGGGGGGGGGGGGGGGGGGGGGAAACGACTTATATTTTCTTACTGCAGGCCTGCTACAGACACATTTGCAAAAAAAAAGAAAAAAAAAGTTTAAACAAGAATTTAGGCCTATATTATAATTATTTATTATAATTATTATATGTGTGTAATTTAGCGGTATAAACTTTTTTAAAATTAAAAAAAAAAATAATAATCTGTAGTAGCTGTGGTATGGCAAAATAAATACAAGTATAGATAATATCCAAGCAACTAAGATTAAATGAAAAATAAAGACCACACAAATTTAATGATAAAGGAATATACTCTTTATAAAAGTTTATTCAAGAACTGGATGAATCGTTTTGTTGGGGGGGTTTTCATGGAAGACGATGGAATTGTGTATTTTATTTACAGTATAATGTGGGATTTTTATCACTGCACATGCTTTAACCATTTTGTTTGCTAAATTAATCTCTGCTGGTGTCAACAAGCAACAACATTAAAGTCAACGTAGTCACATTCTGTGAGGGAAGCCATGGAATTCCATCAGGTTTGTCGTTTTAATGACCCTACCCACAAGCGGCGCCTAGTCTCTTCTTTTGGAAATTTGTAAAACGATATTTTTTTCACATCATGTTATGGTTTATGCAGCCGACTGCACAACATGTGTTAGGCATCGTGACCGTTAACTGTTGTAAATGATCGACCAAAGTTGCCTCATTTCACTATCAAACCATACGTAACTAAGGAGAAGCTTCACCGCGTCACGTGATAAACAATGGCGGCCAGGGGTCGAAGTACCCGTATGTTCGGTTCCGAGAATATCCGTATAAATAAAACTTAAAAGTTTTATTAACCACTTTTTTAATATCTGAAGTATCACATTCTGTATTACAGTAATATGGGGAGTCCAACAAGTTTCGTATAGACCAAAACCCAATACACATTATCAAAACGATAGCAGATGGATGAAATTAATATTTATAAAAAACCAAAAAAACTACGTATTTCTCGGTCAGTCTAATAATAAGAAACAAGTAGCGTTTTAAAAGCCTGTATGTTCTGTACTAAGATGGGTATCACTAATACATACCCATATAGGCCACACCCCGTCAAATTCTTTATAACGGCTAGAAGACACAGGGTAAAATTTCGAATATCGCAATTTCTATACCAAATACACATATTTCTTGGCTGCTCTGTAATAAGAATCAAGTAGTGTTTTATAAGCCTGTATGCTCTGTACTAAAATGGGTATCCCTACTACGTACCCATGTAGGCCACACCCCGTCAAATTCTTTATAACGGCTAGAAGACACAGGGTGAAATTTCGAATATCGCAATTTCTATACAAAATACACATATTTCTTGGCCACTTTGTAATAAGAATCAAGTATTGTTTTAAAAGCCTGTATGTTCTATTGCAAGATGGGTATCCCTTCTACATACCAATTTAGGCCACACCCCGTCTAAATATTTATAACGGCTAGCAGACATAGCGTGGAATTTTAAATATCGCAATTCCTATACAAAATACACATGTTTCTCGGCCGCTGTCTGATAAGAATCAAGTAGCATTTTAAAAGCCTTTATGTTCCCTACTAAGTTGGGTATCCCTACCACACCATATAGGCCACAAACCGTCAAATTCTTTATAACAGCTTGCAGACACAGGGTGAAGTTTCTACTACAGTAATTTCTATACAAAATATACATATTATTTCTCGGCCGCTCTGTAATAAGAATCAAGCAGCGTTTTAAAAGCCTTTATTACGCCAGCAGGCACTCACAACGGGGAAAATAAAAATGATCTAACGAACTATACTATTGGAACAAGCCTAACCCTATTGCATTAGAAGACAGAACGTGTCATATATGTAATGATATAGAGGATGGATATCATTTTGTACTTGTCTGGCCATTATATAATAACATACAAAAAGGTATATTCCACAATATTTTAGAAAATACTCTAGTATGTTCAAATTCATTGATTTGTATAACAACAATAATGGTCAGGTATTAAGAAATTTAGCTCTGTATTGTTTTAAAGCATTAGATCTAAAGCTTCTCCATAACACAACAATATTTAAGTATATGTTTAATTAATTACCTGTTCATGTAACTGCAGCCTTTTGGATGTTTGTGTGTGTGTGTGTATCGAGGGATTAGTGCCAAAACCCATTATATGATGAATTATAAAAAAACGAGTTAATCACCTTGTCATCACCAAGGGAATGTGTACTATCTATTCATCATGTCACATTCAAATCAATCATTTATTTATGCTTTTATACATCAGATCCCAAACCAAGTATCTTTTATGTCCATTTTCACAAAAGGCCAAACCTATGTTTTCAACAATACCTTGTTCTGTCTCTCTAGGGTGTATACTACCAAATCAAATCCCATAGACGACAATAGTAACATATGTGGCTAAAACTCCTACCTGTAACGTATCAATCGACATAAACGCCATGGATATAAATACTACCACCCCTCACCCTTAAAGTGAATCACAAAAAAGTGGGTGTCAAGCTGCTCATTTCTGAGATAACGGGTAGCGTCTATGACTACCCTAGTTCCGCACAAAATTTGAGAACTTTTTTTTACAGGTACCCCATACATGTTCCAAGCACAAGGCTACTTGACACAGTGGTACTAGATGAAATAAAATTGCATACATTTTTAGCCCAGATGAAACTAATTTTTTTTACAACCAACACACTCACATTTATAACCAATCACAGGACTTGTGGTGTTCACTTCTCTATTAAAAGTTGGGTGCACCTCGAGCTTTGACCCAGCCAGAAGTTATTTGGTTTAGTACTACCTCTAGAATTTTATAGTATCACCCATAGGTGACAGGCATAACACCTTAGCTTACAACACTGGATTGTCGTGGGCTGTAAACTATCTGAGAAGAACCGGCCTCGGTGGCGTCGTGGCAGGCCATCGGTCTACAGGCTGGTAGGTACTGGGTTCGGATCCCAGTCGAGGCATGGAATTTTTAATCCAGATACCGACTCCAAACCCTGAGTGAGTGCTCCGCAAGGCTCAATGGGTAGGTGTAAACCACTTGCACCGACCAGTGATCCCAAAGGCCATGGTTTGTGCTATCCTGCCTGTGGGAAGCGCAAATAAAAGATCCCTTGCTGCCTGTCATAAAAGAGTAGCCTATGTGGCAACAGCGGGTTTCCTCTAAAAAAATCTGTGTGGTCCTTAACCATATGTGTGACGCCATATAACCGTAAATAAAATGTGTTGAGTGCGTCGTTAAATAAAACACTTCTTTCTTTCTTTCTATCTGAGAAGATTGAATCCTAGGTGCCATAATGCACGACACGCTAATAACACGTGCTAGCTCTAAGTGTTTACATCCAGAAATGGTGATTTATGTAAACTATCTCTGGCTGGATGTTTTGGCTTACAAAGAAATAACAACTCTGGCAGAGGTAGATAGAATTAATTGTTTACACATCACAATGTGTAATAATTGTGGTAATAATCTGAGATGGACTGCTCACAATGGGGGGCTGGACGTTTGTAGTGCTTAGACATGTTGAATGTGGTATAATGTGTGTATGTGTTGTTAATTAGTTGCTGAATAAATGTCGGTGATGTAAATAGTTTAATCAGAAGTGATTACACTGAGTGTATTTGTAGAGTTCATTTAGTTTTATAGAAGAAACACACAATTATGAAAATATTAACCGAACAGAGACAAAGAGAAACTAATTTAAAAAAGGAAAATAAATAAAGTTTGTTTTATTTAACAACGCCGCTAGAGCACATTGATTTTTTATCTTATCATCGGCTATTGGACGTCAAACATATGGTCATTCTGACACTGTTTTTAGAGGAAACCCGCTGTTGCCACATAGGCTACTCTTTTTACGACAGGCAGCAAGGGATCTTTTATTTGCGCTTCCCACAGTTAAATCCGAGTTAAAGGTCTCTTCAATGAGATCAACTCACTAACATGTCTGTGTAGACATCAATTACTCTGTTTAGTCCCTTGTGTTTTTGGTGAGATCAACTCAAAGCAAATGTGTTGAGCAATCATTTATGTAATGTGTATATTTAGCTAAATCTGGTTAAACATGTATGTACTATTATAACTGTATCTTTATCTACGAATGGTGATTTCAAAATCATAATGAAAGAACAATTCACCCAGTGGTATGCCGACAAAGTTGCATCAAACTTGAACAGCAAAAACAAAGAAACTGTTGACCTCAGGATTAGCGTGCTAAAACACATTCACGCGCGATGGATCGTATCGGCTATTGATAGGGTGGCCAAATACCCTGAAATTGTCACACATGGCTGGTAGCTTGCTGAACTATTGGACAATTAGTCTGTCTTGTCTTTAATGAATTGTTTTCCAGTTGTGTGTTATAAATATATTAAAATTTTAATCTTTGTTTTGTTTTAATAACATGGGGCACATAGACAAAAACATAGACATAAATGCGTGATGTTATTAATGTGAATAACACCATCTCACATTTTTCGCATTAATTTAATGATCGCATTAATTTCAGGATCTACAGTATATGTCATACAATTATTAATAGTGGCTCATATATTATAGAAAGAAGATCGGTCAAATAATATTATTTGGGCTACTAATGCCATTAATTTTTAATATTTAAGTCGCCCAAACAGGACTTTAGTCGCATTTGGCGACCCGATTGTTCTTTTATTTATTTTTTGTCTTCTCAGGGTTGTTATTTGTCAGGTAATATATCAAGTATTAATATGAATATACATGAATGAAAGAATTTTAAACACCAACCTCGATTTCACAGAATTAAAAACATCAATGGTGACTGCAAGAGATCAGTTTAAATCAAGGAGTGAATATTATAACTTTAGTATATATCTCAACTGCTACACGTTTTCCATTGTGTACCTTATAAAACACTTTATTTAAAAGGAAAGCATTAATAAAACATTAGGATCACAAAGTCAAGAAATAAAAATATTAAATTTATTATTTTTCAAAATATTATTATTTATATTTATTTTAATATAGTTTTAAAGTCTTTTGAAAGTTCATTTACAATCGGAACATTTTGATGTGTCACATGGTTTTCCGACTGATATGTTAATGAATGTTTCATAAACCACAATCATTAAATTAGCCAAAAGTCAGAAGTTGATATCCCATTCAGAATACCTCGGGTGACTTTGGTTATCGGACACTGAATTTTATGCTTATAGTTTTGATCATCAATACATGTGTCATCTGACTGGTACTATAAACTAAAATGCATGTCATAATGACAGCCAGGTGTGACAAAATAATCTACTCTCCAAAAGACAAGTGTTTTATACATTTTAATCAACATAGAATTTCACTTGCAATATTGCACTCTGCCATGTAATGTTTTGTAACACTATGGTCACTGCCCCCTTTAAAATGACACAGTGCTCGTCAGTACCCAACCCCATTTCCCTGTTATAATGTCATAATTTTATCAGTATTATTTGACCTAATTTTATTGCATCTTCTCCTTTCAGGTATTTTGGTAACAGCATCCAAAACTTCGACAAATCAGTATAAATACAGCACAGTGACCGTTGTGTTGCTCACAGAATGCATCAAACTGCTCACCGCCATGATTCTCTATTTGAAGGAGTGAGTGTTAACATGTTGCTTGTCAGTATTATTAGTCCTCTACCAGTGCAATCCTGAGGGCACTATAGCTGTCCTCTCCGTCCTTCTGTGTGTGTGTCCCACATGTACTTTTCCAGACTTATTCTGACAATGCCTCAAAATATAGAGTTGACATTTTGTGTATTGGAAACTTATTATGTAGAGTTACAGATTAAGTTATGGCTTTGATGGGAATTGATTCAAGGGCCATAACTCTGTTAAAAATGGAATTTATCCATGTGGCCTTTGAATTTGAGGGGCCCGGTAGTCGCAAGTAACAGGTCAGGTCATTTATGACTTCTCATTTTCATGTAAATGATGCTTCCTTTCATGACAAAGTTTAAGTTTGAGAAGCATAGATTTCCCCATTTTCTCAAATCATGAATGGCTTTTCCTAATCTTATCACATATTAGCTAAGATAGACACATGTATACTTAAATGCAGGAGCTTACTTTATCATTAATCACATGAAACTATATTTGTATTTTAAATAAATATGTTTTGTTTCAGTCACAGTTTTCCCACAATGATGGCTGATATCAACAAATATAAGACAGGTAAACACTTATACTTTTGAATAACTGAATGATATGTCACAATTTCACAGTCTTAAGTCTACTTGTGTGTGTAAGCTTTATGAGATTTATTAAACATTTTAGTAGATTGTTTTTATTCACAAGAGAATACATGTAAATAATTCACACACAATATAGCAGAGTGAACATTTTGTTTTAACATGTTTTATTATTGACCGTTGGTGATCAGTTGAAAATTGAGTAACAACTACTGTTTAACATTTTAGAAGGAAGGATGGAAATGTTTTATTTAACGACACACTCAACACATTTTATTTACGGTTATATGGCATCGGAAATATGGTTACGGACCACACAGATATTGAGGGAGGAAACCCGCTGTTGCCCTTCATGAGCTAATCTTTTTGATTAGCAGCAAGGGATCTTTTATATGATTTCGTGCTGGGGTGTCGTTAAACATTCATTCATTCATTCTTTTATATGCACCATCCCATAGACAGGATAGCACAGACCACAGCCTTTGATGTACCAGTCGTGGTGCACTGGCTGGAGCGTGAAATTAAATGTTTTAGAATTGTGTGGCAAATTGTGATGCGGTACTGAACAAAATGTTCCCTGCAGAATGTTTACTTAATCATAATAAAATTTTTGTTACATTCATTATAATTTAGCATCATGCAAGTTTGTTCATTTCTCGATGAAAGTACAAATAACGTTATCAGGGAACGTCATATCTGATGACATCACTTTATATTGGTAGTTTGTCTTACTGAGCATTATTGTTGAAGAACCAAAAATCAGTTCAAAATAAAATATGAAGTTACAGACTAGTTTTTTTTAAATTTTATCAATCCACTAGCCACGGGATCAGTGATTTAAAAAATGTACTAGCCATGATTAAAAATTCACTAGCCCTTCTTTAAGTAAATACAATTTTATTAATAGGAATAATAGGTTATGTCACCTAAAGATGGATATAGAGCTTAAAAACCCTTAGATATTGGTGTGGGGTGGGCAGGATATTCATATTTACAAAATGGACTTAAATGCATTTGACAACTTTTTTTTCACTAGCCATCGGGCATGGAGATAGTAGTTATTTACTAGCGCAACATTAAATATTACTAGCCCTGTTGTACATTCAGTGGTATTACATGACAACTTTTTGCAATTACGATAATCAGTGGCAGGGCTAGCAGTAAATTTCACCAAATTATCTATTAAACATATAAAATTGCAGAAACCCCCAGTTATTTTCCACATATTTCACCACATTAAAATAAAATTTGCCGAATGTTTTTAAAATGAGCAATTTCCAGATTTGTCAAGTACCATGATCCCAGAATGGATTTGCGTGTTACACCAAATTTGAATGGTATATATTTGTTTTTCAGTCATGTTGTTCTACTTTGTACCTGCATTTCTGTACTGTCTGTACAACAACCTTCAGTTTGTGAACCTCGCTGTATTTGATCCGACAACCTATTACCTGTTGCTGCAGATCAGAGTTGTTGTCACAGGGATTATTTTCCAGGTAGACACAAGTGTTTTCTCATATTAAACAAACAGCATATATATGTTATGCATCAGGTGTATTGCTACCCAATAGCTGAATACTCATAAACATACATTCAGTAATGTATTACAGGTGTTGGCAAACAAATGATCTTTTCATTTCTAATTTTGCAGCATTACTTGCATCGGTACTTGATCACCAAAGTAAATCATACATGTAGCTTGGATCCGTGAGTGGTTACCAACATGGGTGTGAACATGTATTTTTCCAGACAGTATTCATATTGGAATTAGTCAGTATCTTCTGTCGGTGAGACAGTTCAACCAGTTTTACCAGCTAAACTTTCTATTTAATTGTAGTACAGAGAATTCATAAATATTTCTCATTATTAAAGTATAACTGGTGGTATATAATTATGTTGATTATATTTCAATTTTAATTATTTGGGGGGGGGTTTTCAGATTCTCTTTAAAAAGAAGCTGAGTGCAGTCCAGTGGGTGTCAGTGCTTATGCTGACCGTGGGCTGCATAATCAAGGACATCAACCGCCACATGCAGCACACCACCAAGCCAGGAGCTGAAACCAAAGAAGTTTCCATTTCATCTTTCTTCGACATCCATCTCGGTTTGATCATGGTTCAGGTTTTTGCTTCATGCTTCGCTGGCGTGTACAACGAGTATCTTCTCAAAGACAAAGGATGCGATGTCCATATCATGATGCAGAATATATTCATGTACGTCGACTCCATTTTCTGTAATGTCATCGTGTTAGGGTTTCGAGGAGAGCTTATCGGTGCATTTACCATAGACAATGTGACATCACTGGGCAAGCCAATTGTCATTGCCATCATGTTTAATAATGCTGCCATTGGCATTACGACGAGTCTGTTTTTGAGAAACATGAATTCTATTTTAAAAACGTTTGCCAGTGCTCTGGAACTGATGTTTACTGCTGTTCTGTGTTGGTTTATTTTTGGCATTGCCATTGATGTGTACACTGTTGTGGCCATTTTTGTTGTTAGTATAGCAGTTTATATTTATTCTCAAAACCCTGTTGTAAATAAGCCCAAAAATGAATTGACATTGTCACCTGTTTTGATGAAAGAAAATGGCTCCGTGAAAGAAACTGTGTGATAAATAAATCAAAATAATATTTACCAATATGTAGATAGAGAGAACCTCATCAGGTCAAGTCTTTTGTATTAGAAGTACACTTTTTTTTTTTAATTGTTGAACGTTACTGTTTTAAAATTATATATATGTTAAAAAAAAAAGTTAATTATTAAGTGTATATACAAAAATATTTAATTGATATCACACTATCCTTATTCTTTAATTTATATATTTAATTTTACTCACAACGTTTTTTACCACCATTTTGGATGTTGTCATGGAAACCTCAAGTAGGCATTTGTCCCAGTTGCAGCTCAAGTAGTTTACAAAATCTATTGCTTAGGGAATGATGATAAAATTAATTGAATATTTCAGTTTTGGTGCTTCTCCTAAACAAAACTTAATTCACAGAAAATACACATAACAATAAAATAAAAAGTCCTGCTACTGGGTTCGAATGTGGCAGCTGTGTGTTTCTCCTCTCATTGTGATGTAAATAAAAAATAAGTGCTGGGGTGTCATGTCACCCATGTCAGTTGTAAACCCTACTACCTGGTAGTTACTTTCAAATAGGTACTTGTGTTTCTTGTCAATTCATTTCTAGATTTGTCTCAGCAAGTTCTCCAGACTGTACAGGTTTTGTATAATTGTTTTAGGAGTCCATTCCCGTAAGTTTCCACCTCAGTGATTCTTTGTGATGTTTAACAATTTATAAAGTCTGTGTATTAAAAATATACTGAATTACATGTATATGCTTAGCTTTATTTCATCAAACATTGGTTTTGTATTTTCAAAAGAGTTTGTGTATTTCTGAAATATCAGATTTAGTATTAGTGTTGATATTGGCAAATCCAGATTTACCCATGCAAATCTTTCAGTCTTGTTACTAGTGTTTTGATATATGTCATAATGTGTGTGATAAACTAGTCAAGATTAATGACTAATCCTTTTGAGACGGAACCCTTTTGTAGATATGGGTTTCAAGAAAATCAACTCTTGAAGCAAATTTTAGCAAGCTCCATGGATTGAATTTACAAAGGTAGAGTCCCAGAAATATTTTCTAGTGCAGCCAATCTTATCATTTTAGTATAATTATTATGTAAAATCTACTGCATTATATTGTTTTTGTACCATGACATCAATCCATCTTTCAGCCTATATATATTGTCATTCATGTATTGTGTGGCATAAACAAGATAGCACTGGTCATCTATAAAGCATTCGTAACACGTATGTCAGACTTACACCACACATTATGTATGATGTACGTCTTAAGTGTTACGATTGCTTTATGTTACCGGGCCCAGAAAACAAAGATGAGACCAGTAAACAAAGATGTCTTACCAGATCTAGGTTCAGTCACTGTGTTCATAGGTTGTTTTTTCTATTACAGCTTTGTAGTACCTTTCTGTTAGTTGACTATACTAGAAAGGACATTCTGGCATTATCATTTAGGTATCATATGTGAATTAGATTTGCATACCGTAGCTGTTGAGTTGCCTAATGCTTCTGCTACAATTCTGGCTAGCATTTTCGAAGCCATCTTAGCGCTACAAACTTGTAAAACCATCATAGGCTATGATGACACTATAGGTAGTACAAAACCAAATAACTTCCGGCTGGGTCAAAGTTCAAGATGCACCAAACTTTTGATAGAAAAGTTAAAGGGACACACCCTAGTTACGGCTAGTTGTTAACCATTACGGCGTTGTTTTTCGCTATTAAACCCATTTTTTCACAAATAAAATTGCACTTTACTTACCGTTTATTATTTAGAATATACATTTCCATTCACCTGAAGTGTTTTTTGGTAATCCTGGTGTTTGTAATACCACAAAATGCATTTTTCGTATTTCTGAAAAACGGACGCATGTTTGAGAAAAAACCGTTGAGCAGACAAGGTCTAATATATTTTTAGACGGGATATTTCCATTTCAATGTCACAGACATTGGTATACCACGTGACCGTTATCATTTTGGTTCGGTTTGTTTTCTCGTGCACGGTTCGCGCAATCAACATCCGATTTTTTGTTCATTTGTGAGATTTTTCTTCACACTTCATGAACATTTTCAGTAACAATAAAGTTCAGACAAGTAAGTATCTCAATACAAAATGTTACAAACCCTTAAAACCAATAATTTTGCTAAGTCCTACGATATCTGGAGAGGGGATACAACCAGGACAGAACAGTTGGAACATGTCCAGGAGAGGTGAAAAGAACGCACCCCAAGTCTGTGAAATTTGTCGTGATGTAGGCATTGTTAGGCATTGTTGTGCTTCGAGCGACATCTACCGGTGACATCAGAATACAAACTTTCAAAATTATTTCAAGCAATTGGGACATGGGGATTCCCATGGTATTTATCGATATAAAACCTGCTTTTTCACTCCATTTGATAAAAACCGTGATCTAAGTGTGTTACAGGTTTGTAGATTAACCAAATTATAATTTATTTTTGCTGGATGGAACTAGGGTGTGCGGCTTTAACACCATAAGTCTTGTGATTGGTGATAAATGTGAGTGTGTTGATTGTAAAAAAACTAAATTAGTTTTATCTGGGCAAAAAATGCATGCAATTTTTTTTTCATCTAGTACCACTGTGTCAAGTAGCCTTGTAGCTTGTATGGGGTACCTGTAAAAAAAGTACTCAAATTTTGTGCAGAACTAGGATAATCAAAGACGCTACCCGTTATGTCTGAAATGAGCAGATTTACCCCCTATGTTTTCTGATTTACTTTAAGGGTGAGGGGTGCTAGTATATGTATTTATATCAGTTGATATGCTGCAGGTAGAAGTTTTAGCCACACGTTACTATTGTCGTTTATGGGATTTGATTTGGTAGTGTACACCCTATAGCACACACCATATTGACATCATAGCTTATAATGGTTTTACGATTTTGTAACGCTAAGACAGTTTTGAAAATATGGGCCCAGCACAATACTTATGTTTAGATGTATTTTAAATAAGCTGCTTTTGCAATGAGATAGTTTTTCAATTTGTACCCAAAAAATCAGTGTCAAACATTTTTTAAATATAAGAATTTTTAGAATACCGGGTATACCCTGTGTTAATAAAGTTCTGGTAATTCTGCAGTTTTCAGATTTAAATTTTAGAATGTAATGGTTCACCTCATATTGGAAACTTGATTTTTATAGCAATATGATTAATTTTTTTACCATTTTACTGTAATCATTGGCCATTCTAGTGAATTTAATGTTGCAGAAACAACACACAACCAGAACAACTGTTGTATGCTCCGTATGGAACTAACAATAATATTTTGATAGGGGTGAAGGTTTAGCTAAAAAGCCATTGTTTTGATTTGAATGATGTCACTTTACATATTTCTAAAATAATAATAAACTCTTCCATGATACTTTCATATTTAAAATGCTGGAAAACTTTCATTGTAAAAGTGATATTATAATTTGATGAAAACAACAGTGTTTAAAAACAAAATTGCAATTTAAAATTTTTACCATTTACAAAAGAGAATCTAGAGTACAATTATGGTATGATATCTGATATTTATTGTGTATGAAGCCAAAATGGTGGTATCATCATGTTCTGTCATCAACCTTTCTTTCATTTATTAGTTATTTATATCTCTGTTCTCAGACGCCATATAACTGTAAATAAAATGTGTTGAGTGCGTCGTTAAATAAAACATTTCCTTCCTTCTTTTATATCTGTGTTCATAAAGTAGAGAATGAAAAAAGAGTTTTATAATTATTTTTAGAAATATTATTAATATTTATACTAATAATATATTTCTTACTATTTTTCTTTTCTTTATTTTCTTCTTCTTTTGTATGCCCTTGTGATCATCAAAGTCATTGGAAACATGTTTTTGGTAATCATGGGTATGTTGTATTAGGTACATGATAATGGACTTTCAGTTGCTCAATTTTGTCAACACACTATTAGAAACAATCTTCTGTGAAATTCGGGGATCTAGATTTAGCTGGTATGTTACCCATCTTACCAATCAGTTAACTATTATTTTACAGTAACTTATTAAAAAAAATTACAAAATGATTTAAGATATTGGATATACATAAAACAAAACAACAACACAACAACAACACAATGCAGCCGTCGATTTCAGATTAAAGTGTCATGTTTCTTGTTGTAATATCTGTACTAATTGCCAACATGAGTTATTAATATTAGTTACTGTTATATTTTTGTTTTACTTTTGTACCCAAATATGCACATACATGTATATGTATTGCCTCCAATGTGTGCCTTTTATATACAGAGTGGTTATCCATCTAATTTGCATTTTGTTATTTTATGTCAAAGTAACCACAGCATGGCTCATTTTGTGCATATTATTCTTCATGGTTTGTTGTTTTACATTAGTTCATTTACAATAAAACCATTTTTAACACTATGCATCAGTTGTTTATATGCTTATTTGTTTGTGGGTATGGGTGTTTGTAATAAAACCCCAGCACAAACAAAACATTCACTATTGGTCTTCACACAAAGGTATGTTTATATATAGTGCACTTTTTGTGAAAGAAATAGCTACCTACACTAATATAATATTAATAGGTGTTAGTTTTTCTGCACTTCATAGGTTTTTTTCAACTGAAGCATTTATTTATGCTAACATAATTTTCAACTTGCAAGAATCATAAGCAAAGATCAGTGGTAATATGTTTAGATTATGAATGAAACTGTTCAATGATGTGATATATTCTAAGAATTAAATATTATTTCATATATGCAATAAACAATAAATGCCCTTTAAAAATGATAAATGTCTTAAAACATGGTTGCTGTGGTAAACAAAAAGCAGATGGAAAATGTAAATAATGAAAAACCCAACTATTCTTTTTTTTCTTTTCTTTTTAAAAAATTTAATTTGTTAAATAAGGCCTATATAAGAAACATTTACCCACTTTATTCAGAAAACTAGACCAACAATTTGTGTGACTATTTGAACAAAGATTTTCACCATTTTATCATATACATGTATTTTGATGGTATTGCATAGTTGTATATCACAGACTTTTTTCCAGACCTCATCCAAGTGAGGGGGCAGGACATAGCTCAGTGGTAAAGCGCTCACCTGATGCACAGTCAGTCTAGGATCGATCCCCATCAGTGGGCCCATTGGGCTATTTCTCGTTCCAGCCAGTGCACCACGACTGGTATATCGAAAGACGTGGTATGTGCTATCCTGTGCGTGGGATGGTGCATATAAATGATCCCTTGCCACAAATGGAAACATGCAGCAGGTGACTTCAAGACTATATGTCAAAATTACCAAATATCAATGTTCTCTAGTGGTGTCATTAAACAAAACAAACTTCTTTTTTTTCATCCAAGTGTGTCTTTGTTATCTGGCATAACCATTGATAAAATATTCTTTGTAAAGTTGTGATAAAATGGATTCAACCCATTAACATGTTTTACAGGGATCATCACAGTTTATTTTGTTTCTCCAGTGCCGTCTCATTTCCTGTGGTGTCAGTTCTGGCAGTGTATATAGTCCTGTGGTACATGTCTTGTCACATTTCCAGTTACTGTCCTACAACGACAAACAAAATACAACATATCCAGATTGTCATAACTCCAGTTACTGTCCTACAACAATAAACAAAATACAACATATCCAGATTGTTACATTCCTAGTTACTGTTCTACAACAATAAACAGAATACAACATATCTAGATTGTCATAACTCCAGTTGCTGTCCTACAATAAGAAACAAAACACGACATATCCAGATTGTTATATATTCCCAGTTACTGTCCTGCAACAAGAAACAAACATTAGATACACAGATTGTCATAATTCCAGTTATTGTCCTACAACAATAAACAAATCATCATATTGTCATACTTTGAGTTGCTGTCCTACAATAATAAACAAAAAACTACAAACCCAGATTGTTATATCTTCAATAACTGTCATACAGCAATAAACATGATTGAAAAATACAAGCCTAGAATATAGTTTAAAACTAAAAAGAAAACCTTTTTTAAAAATATAAAAACAAGATGCTGTGGAATGGTTAAATAACTTTCATAATATATTTCTAATATGTATAACATTTTACAACCCATTCTAGTTAACAAAAACCCCATTGTTGCTTTCAGTGGGAAATGAATGTGGCAGTTGCCATACAAATCTAATGATACACATGAACATTTAAATTATTACATATAATTAATTAAAACTAAATAATCAAAATATCCACCCTTATTAATTAAAAACATACCAGGTAACTGCAAAGTGTCATTAGCAAAATATTGACATGGAGAGAAAAATGATTTTCTACCTGTATGTATGATGGGTTGATGGCAGCCAACCAGATCCCCATTGCCACATCTTCACCCTACAAACAATTGTGAAAATAGTATTAAACATCAGAAACCAGGCTGTTCATTATATAAAATAAGTCTTAAACAAGACTCCTTTTTATAAAGTCGAGTTAAGGTCTCAGTGGTTTTACGTGCACATTCAGAACAAGCTGTTACAGCACACACTTATGGGCGCAAGTTCTGACCACTGTTAGCTCCTGCATCCAAGATAGAATTTATGAAGTCCCCTATCTTCCTATTTATAGCAATAGGGTCAACTCAGTTTGATTGACAAAATTTAAGACAATTCATTTGTTTCCAAGAATTGCAACAAAATCTGCTGTTTTTAGCTGCAACTTTGAACAAACAACAAAAGTTACCAACATTTCCCAACCAATCCATCTGAATTCTTTCAAACTGGAAAACTTTAATAATGTTTGTAGTTAAATAATTATATATTTTTAAAACTATAACTGTATGGATACAGGTTTTGCCTTTCAACAAAGCAGCAAAAACAATAAAAGTAGGAATTTTTCCAGTGTAAAATGGGTAAAAATGCATATGTAAAATGTTTTTAGGGTACTAATGCGTATCCTAAAATGTTTACATATAATTTGGTTTTTTATGTTAAAAAGTTCCTGTATGATTTTAAACATAATTTGTTACAAAGACAAAGGGGGCTACATCAGAGTATTTATTGTACTTTATATATATATTATGACATTGTTGAAATGATTGTCTACATGATCATAACCAGCACAATTACTGGTAGGCTTCATTTCCCATTGAGGGAAGGAAGGAAGGAAATGGTTTATTTAACGACGCACTCAACACATTTTGTTTACGGTTATATGGCGTCAGACATATGGTTAAGGACCACACAGATATTGAGAGAGGAAACCCGCTGTTGCCACTTCATGGGCTACTCTTTTTCGATTAGTAGCAAGGGATCTTTTATATGCACCATCCCACAGACAAGGTAGTACATACATGTACCATGGCCTTTGTTATACAAGTCATGGTGCACTGGCTGGAATGAGAAATAGCCCAATGGGCCCACCGATGGAGATCGATCCCAGACTGACCATGCATTGAGCAAGCACTTTACCACTATGTCCCGCCCCCACAAAGATGGTTACATCAGAGTATTTATTGTACTTTATATATAGATTATGACATTGTTGAAATGATTGTACTTTATATATAGATTATGACATTGTTGAAATGATTGTCTACATGATCATAACTTCAGCACAATTACTGGTAGGCTTCATTTCCCATTGAGCGTGTACTTTAGAATAAATCTCTTGCAGAAACACTGACAATTGAATACTTATATAAATTATTCAAGCAATAATTAAGTCATGGGCATTATCATTTGTGCAACATTACAATTTGCATTGGTCATCAAAATTTAATGTTTTGCATAAACCATAGTTTGACACCCAATAGCCGATGTCCTTTTCGTGCTGGGGTGTCGTTAAACATTCATTCATTCATTCATTCATTTTGGTCATCAAAAGTGAACAATGTTTTGCTTAATTTATTAAACATTTTTTTAATCATCTGTCAAAATATTACATAATGTATATATAATTTAAGTTTGATAATTTTAGTTTTGGTCTAAAAAAAATCATGAGGATGATTATGCATGTATAATTTAGGTATAGCTAAAACATTAAGCATAGAAAACTTGAAACAAACATAATTTGTAATTTAAGCCTTTTCACTTTTAAAAAAATGAGAAATAGCAAGTTCATAAAATATTTTACAGTATTACTGGTTCAAGGGAGACAATGTATAGAAAATATTACCACATGAATTGTCTATCTTTGACTATACTACTACATAGCTACACCATGATATAATTTGGTATTCTAGAGTAGCAGTGTGGCTGAAAAAACAGAGAGAATGCAGTAAACACCCGGTGTTACTATTTTGTGTACATATAGGCATGTTACTAGTCTTCTTCAGCTATTCATATTTTAAACTTCACTGACTTAATAATTAATGTGTGTCTGTGTTTGTCTGTGTGTGTCTGTAATTGTGTCTATGTGTGAGTGTGTGTGAGGGGGGAAGGGAGAGAGAGAGAGAGAGATCAAGGACTTTGATGCAAAGTGTGAGGTGCACTGTTAAGTAATAGATTGGAAGTAAAATGTGACATTGCTAATTAGTTGTGCAAATACTATTACAGTGAAACGTATCTAAACCAGACCCTGAATAAACCAGAATCCTGTTAAAACCAGATCCTGTCTAAATTGGATATATTCAGTCCCCGGCATGATCTGGTTTAGACAGGTTTCACTGTATCTATTCCCAGTAAATTGATATATTTTTATTTAGTATACATTTGTGCAGTGTAGTTGTTTTTATAAAGTGTATAGATATTATGTAGTGTACACTAAACATTGGATTCATACAGTATATAGGGTACAATAAAAATGCAATTGCTACTTTCTGCAACAATGAAAGTTGCTAATAAAAACATTTTAAATCTCTTAAATAGTGTGCTGCGTGTAACATGTCATTTTCTTTCAAGTAGGCTAAATGTATAAGGGGCTAAATGTTTCACATGTGTACTGTCTGGGTCAGTTGATATAGGGACACTGCTTTTAGCATTTTTATTGGAAAATGTTAATATTGTTAGCAATGGGAAATGTTTTCATCTCACAGAACCTCTAAAAGTATTTATAGCATAAATGCTTATTTGATTTATTATAAATAGCAGAACATTTCTAAAGATCAAACTGTATCATAGGTGATTCCTTACTTGTCATAGCACACAATGTTTGGGGTAACTCATGCTAATATTTAGCTGATTATTTCATCATGTGAAGTACAGGATGAAATTGTCTTTAGTACATTATATTATAACACATGCTAAAGGAACCAATGACAAATTAATACTGAACATTATAGAAAACAAGCAATACATGTTCTCTACTGGACACAAGGCATATATCCTAAGTTCAAGGGCCACTCTGTAAAAAATGGGTAAATTGCCACAAAAGTTGAGCTTGATCTGTAACAGTACATAATAAAGCTATAAACAAAATTTAATTTCAACATCTTCAGGCATTGCAAATTTTGTTTCTGAAAAACTAATTTTCAAATCTTCTAAGTTCAAGGACCATAACTCTGTAAAAACTGGGTAAATTGCCTTCAAAGTCAAACTTGATCTGTAACTGCATGATAAAGCTATAGACAAAATTTCAGCTCCATATATTTACAGATGGACAGACAGAAGGACAGAGATAAAACCTATAGTCCTTTTTAACTACGGCTATCTTGGTTCTTACATAGAGGATAATAAATGAGTTACCAGTTATTATCAGAAGCTTTAGCGAGTGACAAATGAAAATTATTCCACAAGGGACATAAATTTGATAATAACTGGTGCTGAGTTTGTTTTCTATTTATTACCTGAGCTATTTTTTCTCCAAAAGCCTTTATTTTCGACACACATGCACGTACATGTATAGAAACGATATAAACCTCTTTACGCACTGTTCTGAGTATTGCTATAACTTTGTTATTTAATCACATTCATAGATAATTTTCCAAAACAAACGTTCTCTTTATTCTGATACAAAATCTATAATGAATTGCATTAAAATGACATTTTTTTATAAATTTAACACAAAAATAGACTCTTTAAACTATATACATGACGCCATTGTGTTTGTTTATTTCTCGCTCCAGCCAGTGCTCCACAACTGGTGTAACAAAGGCTGTGGTATGTACCATCCTGTCTGTGGGATGGTGCATATAAAAGATCTCTTGCTGCTAATCGAAAAGAGTAGCCCATGAAGTGGCGACAGCGGGTTTTCCTCTCTCTGTATCTGTGTGGTCTGACGCCATATAACCATAAATACAATGTGTTACACGCATCGTTAAATAAAAAAAATTCTTCATTGTGTGTGTTTGCCAAATCGTGATGGCCTCATATTTAGTACCGACAAGGTCATTGGTTTGTAATCGTCAAATCTTCCAACAGTATTGTTCATTAGACCAATGTATGATAATTTCTCAGTGAGAAATTTGATTTTTATTTTCCCCGTTATGAGTGCCTGCTGAGGTAATAAATGGTGACAAAGGAAATCTGCTGCCCCCAAATAGGACACTCCTGCTCCCAAATAAGGCACTCCTGCCCCCCAAATAGGGCACTCCTACTAAATAGCAGCAAAGGAATTTTTAAAAGTTAAAGTCTGTTTTATTTAATGATACAACTAGAGCACATTGAATTTTTTTTAACCCACCTCTGAAGACCTTTATTACAAAGGCATTCTGAGCAGGTTTTTATTTTAATGATCAAAATATGAATCACGTTTAGTTTTTTACTGTGCTCAGATTGGCATCTGACAGCTTTGCAATAGTCACGAAAGGTTGGTAATCATTAATGTCTAGTGATAAGCTGACTACTGAGTCAACAACTGTATGTTTTTCATCAAATAAAAAACTATAAATTATTTGAAAACATGATTTTGTTCAAACTTACGCATAATGAAAACTCCATGGGATTTGTGATTATAGCCTAGACAAAGTCATGAACAGCAACACACAGTGAAAAAAACCCCCACGATGATCATGTTCTTTTGAATTGCAACAAACCAAGTTAATTTAAATAAAAAAATTTTCATTAATTTTATCTAGTTCTTTTTTATATGCTATTAGAGCAAAATATCAACTAATAAACTAAATTGTTTTTCACTTGACATTTTAAAATTGCACCCCACTGTAAATGATCAAATTGTTCAGGCTCCAATTCCTTTGAGATAATTGTGTCTGATATTGGTACATTATAAATCGCTTTTGAACCTTTCTTGTCCAAGTTAATATCCAGGTCTATGAAGCCTAAGTGGGTTTTTTATTAATAATAAATTACTGTTGCAATGTACAGGTCTGTTGAGGAAATCATTAACAGCCTGTGGAAAACATCTTCTGACAGATACAGTGAAACGTTCTAAAACAGAAATCTGTGATAAGTCACTTTACTATATATATATTTTTATTACATACCCATTAAATCTTACTATATAAATACAGCTCTGAATACAAGAATTGAATACAACTTTCCGTATTCAACTCAACTGCCGGATCTATACCGTATTCAACGCTACTATTTATAGCACATGCTTACCGGGAATGCCCTTCGCGATATGTAAACAAAGTTTGTGCTTGGTTTGTTCAAAATGTTATTTTGTGGAAAACTGAAAACAGACGAAAACGGTGACAAATATTTACAATTTAATGAGCTCGATACCAAAACTTGAGATGGGAACACTACTAACCAACGAGCTTTTAATCCACGATAGTTAAGGTCGACGACAGTCACCTTTTGGACCCTTGTAGTTGTTTTGGCTTCGTTACATCGTACACAATTCTTATTCTTTTTCAATAAATAAAACATCTCCAACCATAATTTTGTGATATGATATATTTGACAAAAGGTACGTTTTATTTCTTTCATCTTTCAGAACTTCAAATTAATATTTTGTCCAGAATTATGAAAAAAATAAATAAATACCGACCTGTAAACAGCGTTGTCTGCTTGTTATAGGAATTTGACAGGGGTCAAGGTTAGTAGACTAGTTTTTATTTTAATGTGGCGCAGTATTGTAATAATACAGCTAATTTTGAATTTAAATGACGTCAGTATTCCAATGACGTCACTTTGCATCTCCTTACAATAACCATAAACTGGGTACATGACGTTTCCTTTTTGGAAAAATTCCAGTGTAAAATTGCTATCGAATTTTTTTTTTTTCTTAACATTACTAATGCACCTGGATGTCTTTGAACAAAATCTTGTGATTAAAAAATTGCACCTTTTACGAAATATGGATTTCTAGTGAAATTACGGTAAGATATGCTACATTTATTGTGTACGAAGCCAAAACAAGGGTGCGAAAAGTGACTGTCGTCGACTTTAGCAACAATGCCGTCTCCTCACGTAAAAAACTTGAATGAACTGTCAACCGGATTATTCAGTGGAGCGATGATTTATGGAGGAACATTTAATATTAACTTAAACTTTTCAGCAACGAATAATTCCATGAACATCCATAAATGAAAACACACCGATGACGACTCGGACACTGAGTGAACAATTTTTGTCATTTTTCTTTGTTGATAAAACTGGCACGCTGAAGGTTTTCTGACGTATTACGAGCAAATTAAATATTATATTGTTCGTGAATTTTAGCTATTACATTGTCTTTAAAAGGCATTTCAAACAATATCATTAAAATTATAGGTAACTTTTCACTCGTTTTTTCTTATTTCTGTTTATTGTTTAAATAGAACTATATTCCTATGTGTAATAATTGGTGGTTCGTCGGTCCGCGTAGTAACACAGCTGACCTAGTTGTGTAAATTTAGAAATCCCCGTCATTAGCTAGCAGTGTTACAATTTCTAAATTATTATTTTGAAGAAAAAAATCCAATTTAGGGTATGTAATAAATACAAAACTACATATATGTGGTTTTCTTATTTCTGTATTCCACTCGTGTATTTCCTGCCGGAAACCCCTCTGCCTGCGGCATCGGGGTTTCCTGCAGGAAATACACTCGTGGAATACAGAAATCAGAAAACCACATATATGTAGTTTTGTCTATTAGTTCACACAGTTCAAACTGACTTGTATTGTGTATTTTAAGAGTGCATAATGATGATACTCCCATAGTACAGGAGTGTCACTATATGTTACAACAATGTAAACGTTTGAAGTGCAAGCTAGCTGAGGTAAGTATTATTGAAGCTGATTAAATTGATATCTCAGTCACTATTATTGTACTTTACAAGCAATGAAGTACATGTAAGGCATCTTTGCAAAATTGCTGTATTTTTCAGTCTCGGTTATTTCAAATTGTTATTTAGTGAATAATTCAGCCATGTTTTTGAGAAAGTTGGTCAAAGTGTTCTATAAAAACAAAACCTCAGTATCCAAGAAACAACAGGCACAAAAGCTTTACCTTTCTCTTGGTATGTGGGACTAAAGTTGATGCAATAAGTACATTAATTACAAAACTGACTCTTTTCTATAATAATCTAGCTATTTTTTATGTTAAAACATTATGGGAAAGGAAAGGACTATTTAATTAATACTGGCACCTCTGTATGTTTAAAACTATGGTTATTTGGTATCTTAACATATTGTTATTTCGACATTTGTCAAAAGAGAGAAAGATCTGCTTCTGCCACATATAGTCTACACCTACCAAAAAGTAGCAGGGTATGTTTTATATGCACTTTCCTATAGGCAGGACAGTATATACCACAACCTTTGATATATCTACATTTGTCATTTTATTGCATCTTTATAAACCAGTTTAGAGATTTAAAAAGTTTAATTAATTATTTTTCAATTATTTCAAGTCTGTTTTCAAATTAATAGTTTTACATTCAGTGTTGGGAAAATGCTTATAACAATATAGGCTACATATTAATTTATGGAAATATAACATGCTTTCTAATAATTATTGTAAATATTCATCGTATTTTAAATTTCATGATACAATTATACTACTTGTATTATTATTATTATTATTATCTGTCTTCTTTTTTCTTTCTCTTTGACCATAGCAACACTTTTAGGGGTTTGTATGTAGGCTAGTGCGTGCCTTAGAGGGTTCTTTTGGGAGTATATTGTGGTATATTGAGAATAATTAAATTAACCTGTCATCAAGTGCCTATGGGTTCATCAAGTGTAATCGATCCTACAACTTGTCATACCTCAAGCAAACACTCTACCACTGTGCAACAACAGAACTGTGACCTACCTGAATAGTCCATCCCACCCTCCTACAAAAATGTTTTTTGTAAATAATTTCAGTTTGGTTTCACGTAACAAGAAAAGTAAAAGTGTTCTGGAAATATTTGCAATTTAGCAAACAATTGGCTCAGAAATAAATAGCTTGTATAAAAAAAAAAGACATTCCCTGACTATAGCTTGGCCACTTCACACATTTGACTTTCTATCCTAGAAAACCAGAAACTGAGATAGTCTTTAATCAGAATTTTAGGTAAGGAAGGTTGATAGGCCTACTTTACATAAAGAATGGTGCTGATTCCACAAATAGCAGTCTTATTGACCCCACTTAAGACAAAACTTCCATTTTGGCCATTTTTTGGCCACAATCCAATATTTGTTATATGATTAGTCTGGTGTTAACATCTTGTATCTAATAAGCCTCAATATATTGTATTACTATTTTCTGGTCGAGATCTCGCCAAAGAATAACAACATCAATGTGGCCAATTTTGGGTCACATTTGGCCATTGTGTAGCCCAATATGGTTAATATGCCATTGGAATAATAATTATATTTGACTATATACCTGTATGAATAGTATATAAAAACTCATGAAAAATCTCATTTATAAAGCCAAATACAAATAAACTTACAAACTGACTTTTTTATGACTATCAGTGTTAAATTTTAACCAACATTGTGTATAGATTCAAAATATCTTACATGTACAGTAAAACAATCCTATAGTTTAAAGTAAAATGTGTCAAAACAACTGGTTTTAGTTGTGCATTATCAGAAATGTCATCATTAGTATCATATTCAGTGTTTGAATCAACATCAGTACTGCTATCATCATCATCATTATCATTGTCACCATTATCAACGTCATCATCATCACTTCTATCTGAAACATCTTTAGGTTCCATAGTATAAAAACATGGATATATGATTGTCAGTAAATCCCAGTGGTAGAAAATATCTATTAACCTCTTTCTGACCATGATATGTGCTTTGAATGTCCTCTTCTGCACCACTTAGATATAAAAGGTGTAAGTATTTAACTTTCCTGTACACTGGTTTTGGCCACAGGAAATGACCAGTGCCCACATAGTTACATTGTGTCAGATCATCAAAATCTGTCAATGCATCGCAAACTATGGGAACAAGCTACCTATAATTTTCTATTGTAATGATGTTGTCTAGCCTCATACTGAAGTTTAGCTGTCCGGAAGGAAGGAAATGTTTTATTTAATGATGCACTCAACACATTTTATTTATGGTTACATGACATCAGACATATGGTTAAGGACCACACAGATACTGAGAGAGGAAACCTGCAGTTGCCACTTCATGGGCTACTCTTTTTGATTAGCAGCAAGGGATCTTTTATATGCACCATCCCATAGACAGGATAGCACATACCATGGCCTTTGATATACCAGTTGTGGTGAACTGGCTAGAGCGATTTAGCTGTCAGGATTAATACAGAAGGATGACTATAATATCAACATTATTCTGTCCTGTTGATTTTGACAGCTCACTGAGATGGTACATTGCATTCTATATATACCAATACAGCTGTTTTATAGATAATTAACTGATCTTGAAGAAAAAATACCTGTGTTTGTGTTACAATAGGTACTGAATTACATGTAGTAATAAATAATAATTAACAACTTTAGGGCATATCTGACTTGTTTAGGACATAATGCATCAACTCTTCAGTAATAGTTGGTTTTATGCCTTTAATATACAATGATTACTCAAAACATTTATCCATCTTATAACTGTGACAGAAAAGGTGTATTTAACTTTCCTGTACACTGGTTTTGGCCACAGGTGGTGACCAGTGCCCACATGTGGTGACCAGTGCCCACATGTGGTGACCAGTGCCCACATGGGCGACATTCAGATTAAAATAGCTGAGATAGTACAAGCTCACAGAGCGTACATGACTGTAGTCGACTGAAGGAAAGAAAATGTCATTAATTTCACCAAGCATAAAGTTGAAAAATATCAACACATTTTGTTCCTACAGTCCTATTAATGAAAGGATGTAGATACCATTCATATCAATTTAGTCCCCCAAAGCTGTACATTAATGATGTACTCGCCAGCACTGCTGTTATTATAGAAATCTTCATAAGTCATGGATGCTAAATATTCCAAATATTTTATCCACTCTGGTGACAGTCATGTTTGAACATCCAGGGGTTAAACCACATGTGTATAGCTATCATTTGTCTCTTCCAGTAGCAAGAGCAATTCTACATGTTTACCAAAGTTGAGGCAATAAAGGGTCTGTCCAAAATAAGTCTGCTCAAAATAAGCAAGTCAAAATCAAGTACAAACATGTCAATAACAAAACATTTCACCTCAAAATCAATGAATTGTAAAGCTGTAATTAGATTAAACAAACTTGAAATGCATTTCTGAATATGTACAACTCTTTACCAGCTATTATTAACATTACTGCACTAAAAAGACCCCAGTGTACTCAGAATAGACAAAAAGTGTTTTGTACACACATTAGTAAAATATTAAACCCTACACATAGCAGCAGACATTTGCCTGGTTTTAGTATTGGATGACAGAAAGGCATTAAGGGCTGTTTCTGACTTGTGTAAGAGGAACCCAACTGCTGACAGATGGTGGAACATAGAATGGAAAGCTCCAGAGCAAAGACATTCTTATATTTTGTTTGTATAGCGTCCTGCAGCTGAGAAGCTGGCTTGATATAGACTATAATGGGTTTTTTTAGCTATATAATGCAGTTTTTCTACCAGTGGTTTACCAGCAGTCAGATACCGAATGTGTTGTCTGATACCACTGAACAGAATAGTGGTGGTAATCATGATGGTGGTGCATGGTGATGATGATGTACTTCATATCATTGTTCTGTGTACCCTTTCCACATTGTTTTGGTTAAACTTGAATTTTGAAAACCATAAAATGCCATTTTGTATTTTTTTGTCTGTATGTGGCTTCATAAATTTGATTTATTTGACAAATTGTACTGCTATTCATATTGAGTACAATTTCATTACTATTCCTATGGAAAATGACTGGTTTTGGCCAAATATTGACTAAATGTGGCCAAAAGTACTTTTGGCCACATTGATGAGATTGTTATTCTTGGGCCAGATGTTGACCACAAAAATAGTAATGTAAAATATTCAGAAGCTTATTAGGTATAGTACAATCCTCCTGTATAATTAGCTGATTTTGGCCAATTTTGGCCCCCAAAATGGCCAAAATGGCAATTTTGTCTTAAGTAGGGTCAATAAGACTGCTATGTTTAGAATCAGCCCCACTTTTTACATAAAGTAGGCTTGTCAACCTTTCTTACCTAAAATTCTGATTAAAGCCATCTGCCTCTTGGAGACTCGGAGAGGATTGGATATCTTCATATTTGGAAGCGTCATACTAATACTAGTCTTTAAAACATCCCTCGATTAACTGTCACTTTGCTACATTTATCACTATCTGCAGGAAATAGTTCTTCAATAAAACTAAGATGTAGTAAACACTAAGAGTCCAAATGTATCATACAGCAAGTTTCAATAAAACTAAGATGTAGTAAACACTAAGAGTGAGTCCAAGTGTATCATACAGCAAGTTCCAATAAAACTAAGATGTAGTAAACACTAAGAGTGAGTCCAAATGTATCATACAGCAAGTTTCAATAAAACTAAGATGTAGTAAACACTAAGAGTGAGTCCAAGTGTATCATACAGCAAGTTCCAATAAAACTAAGATGTAGTAAACACTAAGAGTGAGTCCAAATGTATCATACAGCAAGTTTCAATAAAACTAAGATGTAGTAAACACTAAGAGTGAGTCCAAATGTATCATACAGCAAGTTACAATAAAACTAAGATGTAGTAAACACTAAGAGTGAGTCCAAATGTATCATACAGCAAGTTACAATAAAACTAAGATGTAGTAAACACTAAGAGTGAGTCCAAATGTATCATACAGCAAGTTACAATAAAACTAAGATGTAGTAAACACTAAGAGTGAGTCCAAATGTATCATACAGCAAGTTACAATAAAACTAAGATGTAGTAAACACTAAGAGTGAGTCCAAATGTATCATACAGCAAGTTACAATAAAACTAAGATGTAGTAAACACTAAGAGTGAGTCCAAATGTATCATACAGCAAGTTTCAATAAAAAATCAATTATCTGGGTTCATTGAACTGAAGGTGGGCGGGACGTAGCCCAGTGTTAAAGCGTTTGGTCTAGGATCGATCCCCGTCGGTGGACCCATTGGGCTATTTCTCGTTCCAGCCAGTGCTCCACAACTGGTGTAACAAAGGCTGTGGTATGTACTATCCTGTCTGTGGGATGGTGCATATAAAAGATCCCTTGCTGCTAATCGAAAAGAGTAGCCCAGGAAGTGGTGACAGCGGGTTTCCTCTCTCAATATCTGTGTGGTCCTTAACCATATGTCTGATGCCATGTAACCGTAAATAAAATGTGTTGAGTTAACATGAATTTATCTTAGATGGCAATCTTTTGTGTATGGTTATTTTTTTTATGATTATGTATCATAGATATAAGTTTCTATGTAAGATATAAAATACATGTACCGTATATGTTTAGACAAAAGAGACAATATCTTTCTTCTCTTGGAATTTTAGGACTGTTATATTTTCAATATTTAAATTATACAAGCTTGTTTTTAGTTTTGTTATTACAAAACATTTATGTTTTATGGGTAGCAAATGTTAAGGTTTGTTTTGTTTAATGACATAACTGGTTGATATTTATTTATTTATCATCAGCTATTGGTCGTCAAACATCTGGCAATGTAACCTGCTACATTTTTCCATTAGTAGCAAGAGATCTTCTATAAGCACCATCCCACAGACTGGATAGCACATACCATGGCCTTTGATATACCAGTCATGATGCTGGAATGAGAAATAGTCCAATTGGTCCACTGACAAGTGACTACACATCAAGCAAGCATTTTACCAATGGGTTATGTCCCGCCCCATTCTCTTTGATAGTTTTCAAATAATTTATCATCACATATATTTTTGTTCCACTTAAAATTAATGTTTTGTCTTTTTGTAGTTTCAAAAGATTACCATGGCGCATATCACGATTTAGTTATTCTGATCTGGCATTAAAGCTTTTCTTATTTCAATTCTATTAGATGGAAGATGTTTAAGCTTTTGGTAGTGACTAAACATATTCATTTAAAATATTTTAGGTGTATTATTTTTCAAAAGAAAAATCAATTTTGTAATCTGATAGCCATACAGACAGACACGATGTTGAGTTAAATGAAGTAAATACATTTATTTTTCATATTTAGTTTGAAGTCTGTCAATTCTCAATTCTGCCAGTTCCTTCACGAGTAAACGTGTTGCTGTTAATTCAGTTTAAGCAGACGTGATGCTGTCAAGGCTTGCAGACCAAGCAAAAACTTGGGCAGAAACTTGAGAAGGTGCAATTTGTTGTGTAGTGAGGGAGTAAAGTGTCTGTCTTGTGGTGTCTGGCAGGACAATGCAAATCATATAGAGTTTACTTACAAATGTCAACTCTCCAGTTTTAGAGACCAGACAATTTTAAAGCAATTAGATCTGAGAAATTAGCACTTATTGACATTGCATATGTAAAAAAAATCTACTGATACCTCAAAAGCATGAAGATAATCACTGTTTGTGGCCAGCCACTGGTGTAAGTCTTCAAAAACAACACTTCCAGAGCCACAGGCAAATTTGGAGAAGACGGATGAAGCAAAGGATCTCTCTTTCCATTTTCCATATCTCTCAACAAGCCATTCATCACGGAAACTGAAAAGAGTCCATAGAAATGCAGAAGATGTGCAAACATTAAACTTTGAAATTATTTCTTTCCTAGAGCTATATGTAGGTTTTTTTAATGTCAAAATTTAAATTATTTTCTAAAAATATATCAGGTCTTCAAGAATCTTGTTTGTAACAATAGTACTGGGAATTTTCCACTGGCTATGACCAAATATTAACTACAAAGTCAGGACAAATAAGTTGTTTGATACACCTTCAGTTGATCCTAATTATTATTTGTACAAGATGGGAGTTTGTGCCATACTAGTATAGGATTAGATGTCAGTGCATCACATGTACACCTTTAACTTGTTGTGATATCAAACAATCATGTCTATTATGATTTAGGTGGTTGAAATTGTTTTCCTTTCAATAAAATATGTGCATGTTCATAACGCTTGACAAGGTGACTATAATATGAATTGTCTGCAAGCATTCCAGGATGAATATGTCATGATGTCTCCATAGGATGTTCAGGACCAGTGGCGTAGTGGGTTGGGCCATGGGGGCGGTTGCCCTGGGTGCAAAATTCTGGACTGGTGGAAGGGACTCAGGGAGTGTTAATGGTCCACTGGTTAGGGGCACAATACCCTGGGCGCTGACAACCCATGCTACACCACTGTTCAGGACATTAACAAAAAAACTAAATCATAGACATTTTAGTAAATATATTATGACCAGTTATACTTTTTTCCCAAACTAGTCCTTTTCTATTCTCCTTATTTTCATTATGTCTAACTTTTTTTCTACATTTTAATTTGTAACAGCACTCCCTCCCATGTTTCTGATTGTTGTCAACTAATTTCACAACAATGTCCTTGTGTCTCAAACCATAATAGACATTAATTGTTCTCTTGTACTTTTAATAAGTTTGTCTTGTTCATGTTGAAAAACTAAAGCATTGAAACTTTAATTAATAAATATATCTTTTCTATGTCCATCCTGTGCTTTAAACCTATTTCAGGGCTAACATAGAAAATAATTTTGTCTTAGCTAATTTTCACATATTCCCGAAAATGTTATTAGTAAAATACTAAATTTTGGGGCCACTTTGTATGAAAATTAGCAATTGGTTAATTTGGCAATGGACAGGGTGAGCTCTGCTATAATTGACATTCTTGAACTTTGAACCTTTTACATTTACTTTACCTTTCACTCCATCTGCTAACTGCCACAATCATATTTCGATAGAGAGTGCTTATAGTCCAGTTGCTAAATGAAATATATTCTCTATGGAATTATTCATTTGCCATAACAAAGTATTTCATTTACACATTAATTCACAGCATACTCATCCCAAGTCACATTAAGAAAATACTTTTGGCAATCTTGTGATTACCAAGAAAATGGGAATACATATAAATTGGTTTGGGATGTGAATAAAGTGGAGAGTTCAGTACAGGTTAATTAAGTATTCACAGTAGAATCATCCTGTGTTGAATACTTGATGCTTAAACATAAAGCAAACGTAAAGTTTGTTTTGTTTAACACCACCACTAGAGCACATTAAATTATTAATCATCAGCTTTTGGATGTCAAACATTTGATAATTCTGAAATGTAGTCTTAGAGAAAAGCAGAAATATATTTTCATTAGCAGCAATGAATCCTTTAGATTTACTTTCCAATAGTCAAGACAGCACATACCACAAACTTTGATATACCAGTCATAGGGCACTGGCTGGGATGGGAAACAGAACATACATTTCTGTTGTACAACACTCCACAAATTATAATTAATGATGGCTTACCCTAAAGTTTTTTAATGGTTAAGTAATACTTCTTCAAATTTACATTAAAAAATTAACTAATTTTTTTTTCAAAAATAATTTAAATCTTGTTTTGCTATATTCAGAAGTGAGAGTATTTAATAATAATTTCTATGTTAAAGTATGTTGTTTATCAAATCATAATGTATATAAACTATAAATAATACAAAACTCACCTTCCCCACCAAACTTTAGTTCTATTTTCTATTTTTTTCAGACTACTGAGAATATTCTGTATATCAACAAAACAATCATCGTCTGTCTTCAACACATACTTCACATTAAAATGGTCAGAGATCCTGAAAAAGAAGGTGAAAAAAAGGCACACACAGACCAGCATCAAAATTTGTTCTCACAATTTGCTTGAAAACATATATATATATATAGTTGCCTTGAAGTAAACTGTAATTAGAAAAACAAAGACAAAGGCTGGAGATGATTCACAGTAAATGGCAGGGAATAAGCATGAATGTAAGACAGTTATTAAGATATTAATAACAAAGTAGCTTACTTATTAACTGTTATTAATAAATATCTTTCCACTATTCTTGCAAATACAAGTACATCTATTGTACATTTTATGTTGTTTTCAGTCCTATGTGTATACATATATCTTTTTAAAATAATTTTCTTTGTAAATTTTTATGTTGTTTGTTTTCCCACCCCCCCCCCCCCCCCCCCCCCCCAACATATGACATCTTAAACCTTTCCTTTACTGAAATTGCTTATAAACGTGGAAAGGAAAGGAATATTTGTTTAATGGCACCTTAGCACAGTCATATTAATTTGAATGACAAAACCTTTATCAAATGGACTTTTGGCAAGTCGATAGTGGTTGATTTTCATCTATAGAACAGCCACTCCTGAGAAGATTATTTACTGGAAAATACATCTATTTGACTACCACAAAGAGGACTGCCTTTCCCAGACTACTTTACTAAATCAAAACTAGCACAAGACAGAGCTCACTGGAATAAATACATGCCCTCATGAATCACTGCTAAAACAGTGATGATATCAGGTATTTGCGAAAGATGAGCATATCCTGCCCCACAGGTGGCAGCTGTCATGAGTACTGCCACCATAGCTGTCAAGTCTGTCACTTCATCTAAAATGATGAACAAATAAATGTTCAAGACTTTCATCACATAAATGAAAAGGTATGCACTCGTTCAAAATATGGAATAGCATCAGAAATCATTTTGGTCAGTGATGTGTTGTATTTAAGTCATATAGCCTCCAAATGTCTACCATCAAACTTTTTGAATGCCTTCAGGAGTCCCTGGACATATAATCCTGATGGAACAACTTCTATATCAGAATGATGCAAGTCCTAATGTATGTAGAGCTTGTGATATGTTGACACTAAAAGGTACAATGTATATTGCTCGACATAACAGGAAAATTGATTATTTGATAGTTGATTGATTGATTGATTTCAACTTATTTTCGTGCTTATATCCAATTAAGGTTCAAGCATGCTGTCCTGGGCACACACCTCAGCTATCTGGGCTGCCTGTTCAGGACAATGGGTTAGTTGTTAGTTTGTTAGTGGTTAGTGAGAGAGAAGAGGGTGTAGTGGCCTTACACCTACCCATTGAGCCCTTAAGAACTCACTCTGGGTTGGAGCCGGTACCGGGCTGCGAACCTTGTACCTGTACCAATGGCTTAGCCACTGCGCCACCGAGGCCGGTTTGATAGTTGAAGTTATCTCTTTTGTCATACAGCTTACTTTGGAGTCTAGTCTCTTTGAATCTCTATGCAAATATTCAAGTAAGAAACTGGTTTAATACCTTCAGATGTTTCTTTTATTTCTAATTCTTGTGGGTAAATCAATGTAAGGTAATCTGTAATCCTGCTATTACTGAATGACATAAAATCATCAATATAGTGGAAAGTAAAGTTTAAAGTTTTAGCCAGATTTCTTTGTTTTGATTTAACCAGGTTAGTCAGAAAATCTTATTCATATTCACAGAGAAACAAATTGGTGGGTAGTGCAGCACAGTTGGTGCCCATGGGGATTCCTATTTCCTGTTTATATGGTCTATCCACAAATTTGAAATACTGTTTATCAGGAAATGCTAAAGAGTATAAAATGTTAGTGAATTTAACACGGCTATACAAGACGCTAATATTTTATGATGCTAAATTTAAAGAGACATACAACAAGATTGTTCCCAAAAAACTTTTGTAAGATTGTTTTGTTAGAGATTAACTGAACACAAAACAATAATTACATACTATTGATTAAACCAATAGGACAAAAAACAACAACAGTTAGTTAGCCTACATATTACTGCAATATTTTTACTAAATGTAAGTTGTCTGTAAGCGGCATAATGTCAAAGTTGATAATTTAGTAATATTTCAGTTGATTCTACAGCTTAAGCTTTTTGGGGGTTTTAAGCTCTAGATATGATGACCTCGCTAAAGTTTTAAGTCACTAATATATTACTTATTTGAATTTCACTAATATTTTATGACTTACAGTCTATTAACCTATGATTATTTTCAGTATTGTATTGGTTGGAATGTGGCAAAGACCAAAATTCACTTAAAGTGACTGACCGTGAGTGAGACCCACTCCACCTCAGATGAGCACTCTGCTATGTACCCCTTTAGAAGCATTAATAAAGAAAATTTACTTATTATATTTGTATTGTGTAAATTAAGCAGGGAAATTAATTCATTTTCTTCAACATTAGGATCAATTTAAATGTAACATTTTATTATGTTGTTGGTTATCACTACCCTTTAAATATGCCTTTGACTGAAAATTTACTGATTATATGTTTTATTGTGTAAAGTAAAACACGGAAGTTTGATTATTTCTTCAATATTTAGGATCAATTAAAATGTAATATTTCATTAGGTTTTTGGTCATCACTACCATTTAAATATGCCTTTGTCTGAAAATTTACTTATTATATGTTTTATTGTGTGAAATCAAACACAGAAGTTTGATTATTTCTTCAATATTTAGGATCAATTAAAATGTACCATTTGATTAGGTCAGATCAACACCATTTAAATGTCACTGTCTGCATCAACCTGATTGTCTAAAAATAGCCAATTTCTGTAATTTACAATATATTTTCAGGAAAGTAGTAGTTTTCAGTGTCAAGAGTTGCAAGGCAGCCTGACACCCAGCAGACAACTGACCATTAACTCAGCAGTGAAGTGTACTGGAACTGCCAGCAAAGCTTAAGATCGGATATTTTAGAGAGAGAGCATAATGGAGTTACAATTAGTCTGACTGATCAGTATGTGGTACAGTGCAAACAAATGGTCCACCTACATTTTCCAAAAACAAATGACATTCATTTTTCATTTCAACTTATTTTCGTGCTTATATCCAATTAAGGTTCACTTCAGCTATCTGAGCTGTCTGTTCAGGAGAGTAGGTTAGTTGTTAATTGTTAGTGGTTAGTACCTGGCTGCGAACCCTGTACCTACCAGCCTTATGTCCATTGGCTTAACCACAACACCACTGAGGCCGGTAATGATTATGGTAAAAACCACCAGAAAGAGTTGTTGAACTTTAAACATTTTTATACAGGATAAATGTACATGAATCTGAAAAACAAAATGTGATCAAGACCGTATCTCTGCACAATGCCGAGTCGAACTGATATCTGGCAAAATAGCGGTTGACTCTATGAATCTCCTCTATCTAGTGCTCGTGCTGGAGTGCCGTTAAACATCTATTCTATTCTATTCTATTCTATTCTATTCTATTCTATTCTCTATCTAGTGCCTTGTCTATAGGATGAGAGCCACTCCCGAGGAGATCGTTCTCTGGACAATACATCCTCCTTGAACTACCACAAAGAGAACTGCCGCTCCCAGGCCAGTTTATGAATGAACACTGAAGATGACTTTCCCCCTCTAATTTTTTTGCCCCGTAGATCTTTATATTTAAAGACAAGATTTAAAACCCCCACATTAATAACCTTGTTGGTTGCTGAATCCACAAGGTTAGTATTCAAAGACACTGTATGGAAAAGCAGCTTTGACTTGGACAGATCCATAACAGACTACACTCCTTTTTCACATCATAAACCCATTATCTGTATTAACTATCTTAATGTCATTGTCATTATTACTGAGAGGGATTTTTTCAGTTAATGTCATGATTTTTGTCCGATAATTTTTGTCTGAGAGGATTTGGTTCACAGGAAGTTCAATAACCTCTCCAGCTATAAGTATTTTACTATTTTCTAAACAGCAACAAACAAATCCCCCCCGCCCCCCCACAAAAAAACCCACAACAACCCAAAACCAAAAAAAACCCCAGCCTTTATATTTATATTATTAAAATTTTATTTTCAGCTGAAATAATATGTAGCACTGATGTTAAAAAATATAGGAGCAGAAATATCACTCTAAATACATTTTTTAAATATTAAAAAAAATATATATATAGTATAATATTGTAAAATTTTCCTCCAGTTTGTTGACTTAAATAAAAAGTTTAAGATAGGTAATTAATAAAACTTGTCATGTCTTAGCCCATTCAGATTAAAGCTGAATGCTTCAACAAACAGTTTTATCGTCAAGTGCTGTAAGATAAATTATAGCCAGTAAGCACAGAGTTAGAGTGTGTTTATTTTCATCTGCATGAGTTGCACTCTAATTAACTAAGAAACCTGACAATATTTTAAATCACGCCAAAGGCCCCAAGACAGGATCACAGATAAAGAGTGAAAACCAATAGACTGAATATGTTCATTTGATGTGAGGTGGTAAACGGGATTATTTAATCAATGTTATGTAGGCGGTATGGCTTGCAATCTTTGGAATTCACTGAAAGACTGTTTGAAAAAAGAACACTTAATACAATCAATGCTCAAGGTGTGAAATTGAATTGTATGCAATAAGAGTCACAATGACATTCTTCATTTAACAGTTGAAGGTCAATGCAGTGATGGATGTAAAACCAAGGATGTAGATAGATTACTAAAAAACAAACTACTCCATCAGTATTAACAATGAATGGATGTGAACAAACTACTCTGTCAGTATTACCCAGGAATAGATGTCTGAATATAATACAGAGATTTGGATAAAATTACCCTTCAACGAACTTAAATGCTTGTAAATTGTAAGTGTGGCTAGTAGCTACCATTGTTTAACTTTCATCATAAACAACTTGACATCTTTTTAAGATTTCATAAAATTTCATGAATAAAGAGCACAAAAAGTAATTTCTATTTTTAACACTTACCGAACTAATATTCAGCTGCTAATAAGAGTTTAGTGCTTATAAATAACCGGCCTCAGTGGCACAGTGGTTAAGCCATTGGCTGGTAGGTACAACGTTCACAGCCCGGTACTGCCTCCAACCCAGATCGAGTTCTTAAGGGTTCAATGGATTAGTGTAAGGCCACTACACCCTTTCTCATTAACCACTAACCACTAACCAACTAACAACTAACCCTCTGTCCTGGACAGACAGCCCAGATAGCTGAGGTGTGTCCAGGACAGCGTGCTTGAACCTTAATTGGATATAAGCACGGAAATAAGTTGAAATGAATGAATGTTGATTACAAAAATGGTAGGTACTACTAATGAGGGAATGTTTCATCTTAGTATTGGCTCTTCATCAGTCCAGTTATAGGTCAACAGCCACAATTATACAACATCTGAATTTGTTTTGTTTAATGGCACCACTAGAGCACATTAATTTATTAATCATCGGCTAATGGATATCAAACATTTGGGAATTCTGACACATAGTCATCAGAGGAAACTCGCTACATTTTTCAATTAGTAGAAAGGAATCTTTTATATGTACTTTCCCCACAGACAGGAAAGCACATACCACGGCCTTTGACCAGTTGTGGTGCACTGGTTGAAACAAGAAAAAACCCAATCAGTTGAATGGATCCACCAAGGTGGTTCGATCCTGTGACACAAGCACCTCAGGCGAGAACTCAACCGACTGAGCTAAATCCTGCCCACACCTCACCTGAAGGATGACCACTATGTACGGAACAGTTTTGTAGACAACAAGAATAGAAAATTCCAGCACTATATCAAAATGAAAACATAGCTTCACCATTCATCTCAATATCATTTATGTTTGTGATTCCCCCCAAATTAACAATTAAAATCTAGTTTGATAGTTCTTTATTTTTAAAAGCTGGTTTGTATAAAGATGTACAATTAATAGATTGAAAACATATTTTATTGTATCAACAACAAAAGGATTGGGCCCCGTCTTAAAAGATATCGAAGATGATACATTAAAATGGTTGTAGGTAAAGTTAAAAAATAACTGAATTAAAACAAAATTGTATGCCCAGCAAACAAAGAGAATAAAAATTTGAGAAGTAAATAGTTATAGGTAAAGCATCTGTGATGTTGATCGAAGTGTCAAAGACCTTCAAATAAGATGCAAAACAAGAATTAAAAAAATATCTTTTAACAAATCTATCCTGTGTTCCATCACTAGTATATAAAAGAAATGAATATACATGTATACTAAAACGCAAAAGAAACGCAGGTTCTCATTAAATTGGATATAAAATATTAAAAAAACAAAACGAAATGAAGATTTCAACATTTATTTTGGAGCTACACCAATTCGGCACACATTGGTGTTGGAAATTTTTGATTGAATTCCTTTTTGGCTATTGTTTCATGTCATAAAGTAGGGTGGGGGTCCATGTTAAAAATGTGAAAGAGACGACCTGTAGCATTGTCAAAGTCAGTATCGCGTGTGACCACCCTGGGCATTCAAACAGGCAGTGCAACGTCTCCTCATTGAGTTGACAAGCCGTTGAAAGAATGCCTGAGGGAGTGAGTTCCATTCATGGACCAATGCTGCCTCCAGCGCCTGCATATTCTGAGGTTGTCCGCGAGCCTGAAGGCGACGTCCGATTTCATCCCAGACGTGTTCGATAGGCGCCATGTCCGGTGATAAGGCTGGCCACGGCAACGTTGGGATGTTGTGCTGAGCAAGCAATGCCTGTGTTGCCCTGGCAGTGTGCGGCCTGGCATTGTCTTGCTGCAGCAAGCGCACACGTGGGTGAGCGGCAAAGAAGGGAACGACGTGATTGTTGATGACGTCATTTTGGTACACGGCGGCATTAACGCGTTGTCTGAACACATGAAGTTGTGTTCTGTGGTTGAATGAGAACCCACCCCACACCATCACACTACCCCCGCCCCATCGGTCGGCCTGCAGAACGCAGCAGTCGGAGTAACGTTCATGTCGACGTCGCCATACTCGGATTCGGCCATCAGCGTTGGAAACATTGTAACAGCTCTCATCAGTAAACAGAACTTGTTGCCACTGGCCACGTCGCCATCTTTGATGTTGTTGCGCCCACTGTTGACGTTGTTGGCGGTGCCGAGGGGTCAATATTGGTCCCACATAAGGACGGCGGTTACAGAGTCCTGCTGCCCTCAGACGGCGTCGGACGGTATCGGCGGACACTGGACCACGTGGACCACGCACCTGGTGAGCGGTGTGTTAGCTGCTGGCAGCATCCGATTCCTAAGGTGGGTCACCCGGATGTACCGGTCTAGGGCTGCGGTTGTCACCCTCGGGCGGCCGGTGCGTGGTCGATCGTTCACAGATCCAGTGATTTGGTGACGTTGAGAAAGGCGTGCGATTGTCGAAACATGACATCCCAATTGTCTGGCTACAGCAGTACGGGTCTGTCCGGCTTGCAACATCCCGATGGCCATCCCTCGCTGGAGTTGCGTCAGTCGCGGCATTTTTAAAATGTGATTCTGTTGTCTGTCACTACTCAAATTGAATTTATGCGATTAAATCCAGGTGTGTAGGCTTTATAAGCATTTCAATGAGTGTGTTTGCACTGGATTCATGATACGGATGATCCAGCACGTGCAAACAACGTGTTTTGAGAATTCGTGACGTCACACAGGTAATGAAATTGACACGCAGGTGGGACTGCGGTGTGGGTGTGTGCCATGTCCTTTAACACAGTTGAGGTTCAATTCCACCAAAGATACTGCTTTACAAAGTGCAATTCTTTCGCATTTTCAGGACCTGCGTTTCTTTTGCGTTTTAGTATATAAACATATGCTATCTTGTTTGTAGAAATGTATCCTACATCTAACAGTAAGCATTAACGGTGCTACTTTGAAACGGAGACATTTAGAAAATTTGTTTCTAATTTTCATTATTATTCATACTTACCTAGTACTAGCACAACAACAATGCTATATGACCCTGAGTTATAACCTCCACTGCAGAATTATCTTCCCTTGCCGGATGTATAACCTACACCCGCGCATGGGTTGACCGTATATCCTCGTCATCGATTCAAAGTCCGGAATGACTGAATCAAAAAAGAACTCCCTCAGGGCGGGTGGGAGGTAACGGTTGTTGTGCTAGTACTAGGTAAGTATGAATAATAATGAAAATTAGAAAAAAAAATTCTAATAGTCTTATTCAACTTACCGTACTAGCACAACAACAATGGTATAATAGACGTGATATAACACCGTTAAAGCACGCAAATTTAACATTAAAGGGAGGAGGTAAGAAAACAAGGAGGACTTACCCATTCAACCAGTAGTGTTCGTCTCAAGTAATAATACAGTGAAAAAGCAACCCACATCATACGAGGTATAAAATGTCAAAGTGACTTTTAAACTGAAGAACTACAACCCCAATTAAAAGTAAACCAAGTTAACAAGGTGAGGAAACCCGCACACCAAGTAATGGTAAAAGACATTCGACTGCCCCAGATAGTCAACCATCCACCTCCCACTCTCCAAACAGGAGGTGGAGAACTATCTCCCAGAAAGACTGCCGCTAGCGACCGGACGAAATAAGGGTCACCCCTACTCGTGGCCTGCGCACCGAAATGAGTTGCTGCCCTGCAATGACTGACTGAATCCGCCGAGTTCCGTCCGGACCAACAGCCATATCACGGAAATAAAACCGGTCAAACGTGTGTCAACCTTTCCAAAATCCCGCACTCATGACCTTGAAAATGTCCAAAGAATCATGGAAATTAAGAGAAGCAGAATCGCCCGAATCTCATGAGGTCGAACGGAGAAATTCCGCAGAACATGATCACCTGCCTTCTCATATGTCAGCAATCCATCTCGACAAAGCATTCTTCGTAATGTCTCCTGGTTGGCATTTGAAAGAGATAAACAGTCTCTTAGTGTTTCGCCGGAGATTTCTAGTACGCTCCAAATAGAATTTCAAAGCCCTGAAATGATGACCGGAGGAAATTCTTCCCCTGGCACCTGGTTCTTAGCCACGAAAACAGGATCAGTACGTAATGTAACTGACCCGTTCATATTGTAATCCACCAAATCATGCAAAAAAGCATGAATCTCACTAATACGACGGCAAGCCGCTAGTGAGACCAGAAAGAAAGTTTTCCACGTCAGATGACAAAGACCGGCAAATTTCAAAGGCTCGTAGGGTTTGCCTTTGAGTGCATGCAGAACCAGAAAAACATTCCACTTAGGCAAAATGGAAGGCTTCTCAACCGTGTTTTGCAACGACTTAAGCAAGTCATGCAACACGAGATTCGTTGAGAAATCTTGACGTCCACACTGCCTCAGAGTAGTGAAAATGGACGACCGGTGACTTCTCACTGTTTGAACCTTCAACTGTCTTTCTTGGACAAGAGCCAGAAAGTACTCAGCTAAGTCATTAACAGTAGGCGACAAGGGATCCACGTCCCTCTCAGTCACCCAATGAACCCAAGCGCGCCAGTGACACTGGTAGACCCTCTCCGTAGACTGGCACTTCGAAGAGGAGACGAGCTCAGCAACCCATTTAGAAAAGCCTCGGTTTCGGAGGGAAACCCCGACAACCGCCATGCATGAAGTCGGAAAACCTCCGGCTTCGGATGCCACTCTGTCCGACGCAGTCTCTGACTGAGCAGATCGGGTATTAACGGCAAACGGGGAAAGGCGTAAAAATCCAGTCCCGTGCATCGTACTCCAGTGCCAGTGGGTCTGGTACCGGCGATACAAACACTGGCAACTGACTGTTCAGACAAGTGGCAAACATATCGAGTTGAGGACTCCCCCACAACTGAAGAACTCGATAAGCCACCGTCCGGTGCAACATCCACTCTGTCTGAACCAGGGAACGACGACTCAAAGCGTCCACCAAGACGTTCACGGACGAAGGAATGTGTTTGGCCGATAACACCACTCCCCAATCATCGCACCATTCCAGAATCTACAAAGCCGCGAGACTCAATGACAGGGATTTGGTGCCTCCCCACCGATTGAGGTACGCAACAACCGACGTGTTGTTCGACCTCAACAAAATTCGACAGTGTCGAATAACAGTCCTGAAATGGAGACAAGCGCGACACACTGCTTCCATCTCCAACAGGATGATGTGACGACTCCTCTCTGAAGGAGTCCACACCCCTGACAGATGTTGATCCAAAAGGTGTCCACCGAACCCCTCGAGGGAAGCATCGGTAAACAGGACCAACTCTGGAGAAAGTGGGTGTAAAGGAACGGCCTGGGATATACACCTGTCCACTAAACACTCTTGGATCGGAAGAATGAACCAAGGCCCCAATGGTATCACCAAATCCCAGCTGAGACCATCCCACACTCGGGACAAATGCCATTGAAGCGGTCTCTTGAACCGTTTGAACCGCACATTCAGCGCCGCCAGCGATTTGAGATGGCCTATCAACATATGGAGCGTGTGCACCGACGCACTTTGCTCCACCAGAAGATGTTGCGCCAATTGTGAAGTCGCGAATCCGTCGGAAGAACGGACACCTCCACAAGGTTGAAAACCACCCCGAGATAAGTGAAAACCTGCGTTGGCACTAATTCCGACTTGACCCAATTGGGAATAAATCCCAATCGGAGAATCATGTCGATCACGAACTCCACGCCCACGAGACATGCCGTCTGTGACGCCGCCGGAATTAACCAATCATCCAGGTAATTGTGCATCCGTATACCCAACAGATGTACACGCCCCACCACTGCCTTTACTACCTGAGTAAAGACGTGAGGGCTTGTGGCCAATTTGAATGGCAGAACTTGAAACTCGTAAGCTCTGCCGTCGAAGAAGGAACCGCAAGTACTTCCAAAAATCCTGATGGATCGGAACATACAGGTAAGCATCCTTCAAATCGATGGACGCCGCCCATTCCCCCACCTGAAGCAAAGCGCGAACAGACTGAACTGTCTCCATCTTCATAGATGGAATAACGACGTAAGAATTCAGCGGCTTCAGGTTTAGAATTGGTCGCCACTCGCCATTCGTCTTCTGGGCGAAGAACAGATGGGAATAAAATCCCAGAGTGCCCAAATCCACCTCCTGGATGGCTTTCTTGTTGAGAAACTCGACAACCATCTTCTGCACCAGTACTCGTTTGTCGACAGGCGGTACTGCAGGTAACCGGGGGGAGGACGTCAGTGGAGGGGGTGAAGAAAACGGAATTCTGTATCCGTTGCGGACAACCGACAAAACCGATGAGTACAGATCTGGCAGTTCGTACCAACTTTGAACAAATGGCGCAATCTGCCCCCCACAGGAAGATCTGCTAACGGAACCTCCGTAAGCAGATGTCGATTGTCCACGCACCCTCATCCCGGCTGCTTCCCACCCCTGGGCGCCTTGCCCTGAGCGGAACCACGAAAACGTGCCGGCTTCCCCCAAAAACGTCCCTGTTTTGATGAACCACGGGCATTACCAGACTGCACACCCGAATCAGACACCACAGGGATCTGATAACTGTCAAGAAAAGTCGATTTCTTAACAGGTGGAGGCTTAAAAGTAGATGCCGCCTGGCGCTTACGAGCAGTTCGGGACGGAGCAGCAGGGACGAATTTCGCCGCTTCTTGGTCCATGACCAAGTTACAATTGGTCCCAAAAAGTAAGGTTTCCCTTACTGAGCGACTTCGAAAGTAGGTTTTAACCACACCCGTCGCTCTCAATCCCGCCTGGTAGTGATCCCGACGCAGAAGCAGACTGTTGGCATTCACGTCTAATCATCCTCTTCTTAGCCTTCCCCCACGTGGAGGGGGACCAATTTACACAGATATGACACTGGCGTTCAAAACAACAAGAACGACATGGCCCACATAACAAATGCTGATCAAACTGGGGCAGTCGTTTAAGACAACCTCCCTCGGCACACACAACCAACTGGTTGGAGCCCGAGGAAGCCGTGTCAGACATTAACCCTCTGTGTCAATTACCCAAAAGACCTCATATGACAGAGTAAAACAAAATTACAAATTAGTAAACAATTTAACAATTTGACAAAAAATTTATTACAGAACTCGAACACGACTGCAATGGAGGACTGCAGAATAAAAAAACGAGGATATACGGTCTACCCATGCATGGGTGTAGGTTATACATCCGGCAAGGGGAGATAATTCTGCAGTGGAGGTTATAACTCAGGGTGGTATAGCATTGTTGTTGTGCTAGTACGGTAAGTTGAATAAGACTATATATCTTCAACTGTATGCTAATAAACAAATTACAACTAAATAATGTAATTTAATTTAGCAAAAAAAAAATGATTGGAAAATCTTTAGTGGTTGACTGATGGAATGAATGAATGTTTAATGACACCCCAGCACAAAAAAATACATTAGCTATTGAGTGTTAAACTACGGTAAATGCAAAAATAAAATATGGTTGACTGATGGATAAAAGCATTTCCAGTTGAGTACAACACCCCGTAACATTATGTTAGACAGTTGTTGCCAACAAATATCTGAAAGTTCTATCCAGTCAGCTCATATTTGTGGATTTGTGGATAAGACAAGACTACTTGTACTGAATGCAATTTTGTTTACATTGCACTTTCGATATTCATGAGTTATTTATGCAAATATTAAGCATGGGGTTGATTAATTTGTAGTTATTTATTACCAATAAATGTAAAAATAATGAAATATGAGACTTGTAACTACGATATGACACCTTTAAGATGGAGATATGTGAAAACTACAGTGAAATCTGACTAAATCAGACCTTGAATGATTAGGAATCCTGTCAAAACCAGTTCCATAATCCCTATTGTTTTAAATTCTAAAACATGACCTTCTAAACATTGGATCCTGTCTGAATCAGATAAATATTCAGTCCCTGGCATGATCCGGTTCAGACAGGTTTCACTGTATTCAGATTAATATTCCTGTAAAATGGCCATCCTGGGCATTAGTGTTGGCATAACCAGAGATTCTGTTCTGGAAAACCAAAAGGAAAACCACTGAAGTAAATGAAGATGTTTTGCTGCTCTGCGAATAACCACTAAATTATCATCAATTGTATATATTACTTAAAACCTGTCATTGACCACACAACAAACCCAACAGCTGAGGATATTGTTCAATGAAAACATTAAAAGATTTAGTAAATACTTAGTAGAGTACATCCAATTGATGACTGATCCCTGGGACAGTAATTGCTGTATCAGCATTAAACAAGTAGGCTTCTCCAGCAGTATTAGAGGTGCTGAGATACTCTAATACTTAGATAAAACCCAGTCAATATTACGAAAAGATATGGCTATTTTTGTTCAAGAATGCCAAACAAATAAAGCACATATAATTCCAATCCAAGGTTATGCTAGAAAACATTTGACTGGAGGGAAATACAAATATATCAACGAAAAACTGCTTGATTATATTGTACAAATTACTTGATTATATTAGGGAAGAAAATATAGGTCTCATTAGCAACAAACATATATTTAGGTGTTGGTTGGTGAGTAAAATGCTTTAAAAGTTTGACTAAACAATAGCCAGAAGAAACACACTGAACATATCAATTTCTTTTAGCATGAACGTATCAATTTCTTTCTTTTTTTCACTTGATTAAAAAGTTTGTTTTGTTTGACGACACCACTAGAGCACATTGATTTATTAATCATCGGCTATTGGAGTTCAAACTTTTGGTAATTCTGACGTAGTTTTACATATGAAACTCGCTATATTTTTCCATTAGTAGCAAGGGATCTTTTATATGCGCCATCCCACAGACAGGATAGCACATACCAGTCGTGGTACCCTGGCTGGAACGAGAAAAGCCCAATGGGCCACTGATGGGGATAAATCCAAGACCGACTGCGCATCAGGCGAGTGCTTTACCAGTGGGCTACTTCCCTCCCTTTTTTGTTTTACTCAGAGGTCAGAATAAAAAATAAGTGCTGAATATGTCCAAAATATAAGTATGTATGTTATATTATGTTATGCATTATTTTTCTTCAGCCAAGTTTATTTGTGTTTTTCCAGATTAAAATATAATCATTGTGCTATATTATGTTTATCATCACAGACATGGTTATCTATATATACATTTACTCTCTTGAAGTTACCAGCCTCGGTGGCGTCGTGGTTAAGCCATTGGTCTACAGGCTGGTAGGTATTGGGTTCGGATCCCAGTCGAGGCATGGGATTTTTAATCTAGATACCGACTCCAAACCTTGAGGCTCAATGGGTAGGTGTAAACCACTTACACCTACCAGTTCAACAAAGGCCATGGTTTGTGCTATCCTGCCTGTGGGAAGCGCAAATAAAAGATCCCTTGCTGTTAATCGGAAAGAGTAGCCCATGTAGTGGTGACAGCGGGTTTCCTCTCAAAATCTGTGTGGTCCTTAACCATATGACTGACACCATATAACCGTAAATAAAATGTGTTGAGTGCGTCATTAAATAAAACATTTCTTTCTTTTTTTCTCTTGAAGTTAACAACTTCACAGTGTATAGTATGACTTTTAAAAGAGAAGTAAATACCTGTATGCTTATCAACGTTTATGGCAACTGGTAGTACACATTCTGTCACTGACAAGACATAGTCCATATGATCTTATCAACGTTTATGGCAACTGGTAGTACACATTCTCTCACTGACAAGACATAGTCCATATGATCTTATCAACGTTTATGGCAACTGGTAGTACACATTCTCTCACTGACAAGACATAGTCCATATGATCTTATCAACGTTTATGGCAACTGGAAGTACACATTCTCTCACTGACAAGACATAGTCCATATGATCTTGAAGTTACATGTATATATTCAAGTCTTTTAAGGCTTTTTAGGTATATAAATATTATATCAAATTCAAGGACAAATTTCATCCATCTATAAAGCTAAATATATGTATAGTTTTTAAAGGTAGTTTGTTTTGTTTAATGATATCACTAGAGCACTTTGATCATCGGCTATTGGATGTCAAACATTTGGTGACGACATATAGTCATAGAGAGGAAACCCTCTATATTTTTACATTAGTAGCAAAGGATCTTTTTTATGCACCATTCCACAGACAGGATAGCACATACCATGGCCTTTAACCATTTGTGACACCCAATAGCCGATATGTATTTTTGTGCTGGGGTGTCGTTAAACAAACATTCATTCATTCATTCATTCATTCATTCATTCATTCATTCATTCATTCATTCATATACCAGTTGTGGTGAACTGGCTAGAATGAGAAATAGCCCAATGGGCCCACTGACAAGGATCGACCCTAGACAGACCACGCATCAGATGAGCACTGTACCACTGGGCTACGTCCTGCAGGTGAGCACCGTACCACTGGGCTACGTCCTGCAGGTGAGCACCGTACCACTGGGCTAGGTCCTGCAGGTGAGCACCGTACCACTGGGCTACGTCCTGCAGGTGAGCACCGTACCACTGGGCTACGTCCTGCAGGTGAGCACCGTACCACTGGGCTACGTCCTGCAGGTGAGCACCGTACCACTGGGCTAGGTCCTGCAGGTGAGCACCGTACCACTGGGCTACGTCCTGCAGGTGAGCACCGTACCACTGGGCTACGTCCTGCAGGTGAGCACCGTACCACTGGGCTACGTCCTGCAGGTGAGCACCGTACCACTGGGCTACGTCCTGCTCCATGTAGCTTTTTAAAGTCTTTTAAAGATTCTATGTTTTTTCAAAAGTTTATGGTTTCCAGAGGTCAATGTTTGACACTCATAGGTAACTCAATTCATATCATTTTAAATGGTAACTGACTATTCGGTTACATGAATTGTACTAATCATTTACACTCTGAAGACAATATTTCCAGCTAATACTGAAATAAAAATATATTAAAACTTTTTACAGAACAGTTTCTTTGAGTTATGATTCACAATATAATCAATTGGCAGTTGATGTGAATTTAATTTTGCATAACCAGACAAGCGAACATAACCACATGAAATATTGTGCACTGGGTTCCCTTTAAACTGAAGACTTTTTCAAGTCTATACAAGCCCAACAAGACATGAATTTTCTTTACATCTATTTACTCCTCATATATTCTGAAATAAAAAATTGTGATTTCATGATTTAATTATAAGGCTTAATGTGTATTGTAACCATTGGGACTGAACCTAAGTGAGAATAAACTGTTATATATTCACACACGAGATGTCTCATCAACAAAGCAAGATTACGATTATTTAAGCTGTATATTAATAATTAATTTTAATTGATATTGAGATCACATTGTAAATCGGCATTCACACTTCTTTTGCATCATTAGAAAGATTTAAAAAAACTGGCTTTGTTTATCATAAGATTATTATGTATAATGCAGCTAAATGCTTGATCATATCACATTATCTTGTATAGTGTCACTGAACCAAAAAACAACTGAAACACAGAACAAAGAAAATAAACAACCTTCTAATAAAATATTAATCTGTAGTTCAAAGTTCTTTCTAAATCAAAAAGAAGAGTTACAGATCTCTTTTGATAATGTTTGATAGTAAATCTATAATTTATCTTATGTATTTCTGACATATTAATTTTTTTAAATCATTTTAAAGGGGCACGCCCTAGTTGTTAACCATTATGCCGTTGTTTTTCACTATTAAACCCATTTTCTCACAAATAAAATTGCATTTTACTTACATTTTATTATTTAGAATATACATTTCCATTCACCTAAAGTGTTTTTCGTAATCCTGGTGTTTGTAATACCACAAAATGCATTTTTCGTATTTTTTAAAAACGCACGCACGTCTGAGAAAAAAACGTTGAGCAGACAAGGTCTAATCTATTTTTAGAGGGGATCTTCCCATTTCAACGTCACAGACGTTGGTATACCACGTGACCATTATCATGAAAGGTTGGCAGTATGTTGGAAGATATAGTCAAACCTGTGTAAAAGACCACCTCTGTTAAGCAACCACCTATTTTTAAGACGTACATTATCTAAAGATGTTCCTATAACACAAAATAATCTCTGTTACGTAGCCATTAGCTGAATAAATATACTACATATTGAATATAGTCTATATGCTTTTGTTACATATTATTTAATGAGAAAAATGAACTTTCCTAGTACCTTACAAAGAAAATCGGGTTTATATGTACATGTACAAATCACCATGAAAATTAAACTTTATCTATAGCAGAACATGATATTGCTATACACAAAATTTCAGCTTAATATCTTGATGCATTGCAAAAAGAAAAGTCCAGGAAAACAAATTTTCATATCTCCTAAGTTTAAAGAGCCATAACTCTGTCAAAAATGGGTAAATCGCCAAGAATGTCAAACTTGATCTATAACAGTACATGGTAAAGTTATACTTAAAATATCAGCACAATATCCAATATATATTAGTGGAACAGATGGATGGACAGACCGACAGACAGACAGAAGGATGGACAGATGGACAGACAGACAAACAGACAGACAAAAGGATGGAGATGTAACCTATAGTCCCCTCTGGTTGGACCGGCAGGGGGCTTAAAAATGTAAAAGTTGCTCACTGAAATATTCTTGGTTTACTGTTAACCGACCAAAAACACCTATTAACAACTGTTTGTGATAAATTATATATGACATATACTAGAATAAACAACAACACATTCATATTTTGGTTTGGGTAATAGACCATAATTTTATTTATACATGCTAGTGCCTAATGTCGTCATCAAAGATGACATAGGAATTTAGAACTATGGTCCTCCATGTCAAAACTATAACTACATAATCGCTAAACTAAATAACTAATATTAAATAACAGAATTAGGGTGAGGTGGGTGGGGGATAAAACTTTAGTGCTTGTAAATTACGTGACACTTTATTGCTGCCGGAAAAGGAATGCCTGCCTTTTTGGGGTTAAACAAAGGGTCTTGCTTATAAGCCCTATGATTGGTCCATTCAAAGTACAGAATATGTGATGCGCCCTTCGATTGGCAGAAGACATGCCATACATTTAGACGGGGCATGTTACGCATTGCGCAGCGGAAGTAATCGATGCGTAACAACTTACGACATCAGTCACCGGAAGGTAAACATGCATCATTCGTCGAGAATTAATCATACCAACATTTAGAAACATCTGTGAGCGGGTGATCTACAACATATTAATAACATGTTAATTACTTAACATTCACCTTTTGATACACTCCTAGCAGCCAGTACATATGATGATATACCATGATGTTCACCATGTGTGTAATAAACAGAGATACTCCCTTACATGACTGTGTAACATAATATTGACTCTATGTCTTCTTTTCTCTAGCATAGGTGTTGCAGTTGTCACATTTGAAACCTGATGGGAGATCATTAACGTTGTACTGGAGGAGTCATTAACAATCCTCATTTCTTTAAACAGCCAATATAAACATGAACATTCTGCAAAACTAACTGTCTCACATAGCTACCACAATTTGGCTTGGTGTGTAAGCAGTTAGCTTATGAAAAGTACCATGACTTAGTGTGTTAGCTCCATTTCATAAATTAATTACATGTGTTTGTTGCAGGAAGTACTGTAAACCGTGAAAAAAATGCGCGTATAAATTTCGCGTCGTTCGTGTCCAACCTTATGTCGCGAAATTAATACGCACGCACTATTTTCCAGTTTGAAGTGTACTTAAAGTAATTTGTTTTGTTAGAAATATTTTATTGAGAATAAATTCACAAAAAGATTAACTCAACAGGCACAGCCTATACACGAGGTCTCCTTGATGGCGACTAATCGTTAATTGTTTTATGTAACTTCAATCGATGGCGACTAATCATTTATTGTTTTATCTACCAAAGGGTGTTAACAGTTAACAAATGAAGCTGTGAGTTGTGATTCTAATACAGGTGAGGTGGGTAGGGCCTAATCCCCTCTATAGTCTCTGTACCAGGCACAATTGCTTGATGTAAGATAACAGAATATTGATTTACAGACAGTAACTTTATAACAATTACAGTGAGCTGTCTTTATCCACTTTTTTTTTTTGAGCTGTCAACGGTCGTTCGCGAAATTTACACGTCGCGAACATGCGCTAAAGTATACATTCACGAAAAAAACATGTCGCAATATTAATACGGTTTACAGTAACTGTAAATTTGTAATGTACATTCCATGACTAATCCAAGATACATTTGAAAAACAAGGGTACTAGTGAGGTACATGATATGCCCATCAAAAGTAGGTCGTGGTGACCTAGGTTTGATACGTGACACAGCGCCATTCCAAGTAGAACTTGCATGCAAGGTTTGATTATCCTTAATGAATTGATAAGAAAGATATGCTCCAGAAACAAAATGTGTTTCTTTCCAAGCTCAGAATGGATATAAAATCAGGTCAGACAGAAATAAAGGAACTTGTTGCATGCAAGGTTTGATTATCCTATATGAATTGATAACAAAGATATGCTCCAAAAACAAAATGTTTGTGGAGTGACGTATGGAGTGACCAATGGATGGATGGATGGATGGATGGATGGATGGATGGATGGACAATGCCATACCATAATGTGTATAATGTGTATAAGGTATACTGTAGTTAATACTCAACAATATGACAATAAAGTTAACATCAAAACACAATCTATGTCCATTTATTAGGATGTTAAAACTGTGCTTCACTTGTTAAATACACTACGTTTATCTCAAAATAATTTAAATTATTACACACCCATTTAATCCTACTATAGTAATAAAGACAATTCTTACCACGCAATAAAACAATATTTGATTGAACACACATGTCATACGAAATCTCGCATGCATAGTACATGTTCACCTGAATGACGTTATTTCCTTATACGCTCAGTGTTTCATCAATTCCATACAGACGAAATAAGTTGTGTTATTTAATTAAACTTTTGTTAATCATAATATAGAAAGGTGGTATGTAATAAATAAAAAAACCACATACCAGTTGTTTTGTCATGTTATTTATTGCACTCATTTATAGTGTACAACATTTATACCACAAGACCACTATGCCATCTCTTGGTATAATATTCTAGGGCACTATAATCTTGTGCAATAAATAACATGGCACAACAACTGGTATGTGGTTATGTCTATATATTGCATTTTGGAAATGAACTCTTCATATGTAACCATATGTACCTAAAATATGTGATGCAGTGAGGGGTCTAAAGACACAATGTCTGAAGCAGTGTGGGGCAAGGGAAGGAAAGGAATATTTGTTTAAAAACACATAAGCATATTTTAATTTATTGTCTAATGGTTGATAATTTCAATATCCTTGGTCAAGAAAAAGAGGAAACCTACCATTACCACATAGGCTATACTCCTACTGATAAGCAGCAAGGGATTGGGCCCATATTTTCGAAGCTATCTTAGCACTGAAAAATTGTAGAAACATAGTAAGCTGTGACATCACTATGGCTTATGCTGTAGTGAAATCATAGTCTACAATGGTTTTACAATTTCATAGTGCTAAAATAGCTTCAAAAATTCGTAGCCTGGCTTATAAATTTTTTAGAAGCTAGACTCCAGACCCTAATAGAGTCTGAGACTCTAACACCATGGTAACGCCATACAAATTGCATGCATGTGATGTCATTAGAGATTTGAGTCTAGACTCTAAAGTTTTATAAACATGGGATCTCGTTAAAACAGTCCATCAAGGGCAGATCTTGTGGCCCATTACACCTGAAACTAGCACTCTACCATTCGCTGTGTGGACAAGATATCAGTTTATAAGAAGAATTAATCCTCAAAGCACTTAGACATTATAACACTGGGTGAATGAGCACCACATCTGGGTCAACAAAAAGTCTCATCAAACATACAAAAACCACTTGTAAAAAAACAACATTTGAAGAGTTTCTGTACAAGCTGAGAATGGATATAAAATCAGGTCAAACCGAAATAAAGGAACTCATTGACATATGGTGACATACTATTGCGAGTTTATGCTGGTGGTTGCCACCATAAAGACTATATAGCACAGTAAAGCAGGACGCTTGTAACTTTTATTGCATTTCATAATGGACATTTTGCTTTTCTGTATAAAGATTTACTGTCACAGCATTATTCTCAAAGCAAGTTCAATAGCTATTTCCCAGCAACAAATTTCCGAGTGTCTTGGAAATAATGAATTAAGCACAGCAATAACAATAACACAGGGCACTAGAGGATGTGTGGACTACTGGCCAGTGTCAATTTGTTCATACTGACAAGAAAATTCATGTAATTATATCGACTTAAAATGTCAAGTCTGAGATTTAAAGGAAACAATTTAAATAAGACTGACTACCAAAAAACCTTTAATTCTGTCCAATATCAAAACTAATCACTACTCATGTCAACAACTGCTCCAGAGTAAAGTTCAGATGACCAATGCACATTTTTCCTATGGATTTCTTCTAGAGTTACTGTTTTTCTTATCGAGCTGACAGTCAGCATCAAACACAATAATTATATGTGTTTTCTTGCTTTTTAAAGTTTGGATCATATTGTAAAGTTCAGATGACCAGTGCACATTTTCCATACAAATTTTCAAAAGAGTTAGCATCAAACACAATAATCATGTTGGTCTTTTTGCTTTTTAAAGTTTGAATCAAATTTAAATATTAATCTCTTGCAACATTTTAATACATCATTTATTTGTTTTATTTTATAACAGCATATTTAGTGTGAGCATTTTGAACTTGGTGGGGGGGGGGGGGGGGGGGTAGAGTTACTGCAAATAAATTTATAAAGACTTTAAACTTTAATTGAGTATTCAAAGCCCCAGTCTATTTACTCTATTAACAGACTGGTTCTGTGAGTTCTCAGTTAAATGTTAAATGTACATTAAAAGAATACCAGTCACAACTGTTTGCTATAAATATATACTAGCATGCTTTTTAACACATCCATATAATCAAAGTGTTTGCACAACATGCAAACATTTTCATGATAGTATATTAGTAAGAAATATAATAAACAATTAAGAATTGACCACAATTATTTTTTGGTTCATGCAAGTATGAATCGAAAAAACAATGTGCATAGAGAGTTATACAAAACGGGATGGTAGGTGTGGTTCAATGTTTTTGGTTCATCAAGATATAATTAAATTTTCTTTGCATCTATACACACTTTACACCAATCGGATTGGTCCAGAGGTGCTTTTTTTTCCCCCGTTCATTTCTCGATGAACCCCCAAAAATTAAGCCATGCCTACTACCCCCCCCCCCCCCACCCCCCGACTCAAACTACTTTAGTGCAACAAGCCAGATTATTCTGGCAATTGTATTTAGATATTTTGAAGAAAACACACGTGAAAGCTACAAAAAATGTATACGATACATTAATGGAAAATGCTAAACCTCTTTGCTAATCATGACATGAGACTGTCATTGGCCAAAGAAATCATGTAGGAAACTTCACGCCTGTAACTTACTAGTAAGCGATGTTAAACAGCTGTTGGAGAAAATTAAACGGTTCCACCGACAGCATAAATGTTAGACATGTTCCCTTCATTCACTTTCATAAAATATAAACTAAACATGAATAGGACAATTCCTTCCAATATAAATGATCCGTAAAAATGCACAACTGCTAGAGGAAATGACGCCATTTACAAAAAATCACCTGATTCAAATAATAGTGAATGAACATTCGCATTCTTACGCGACATAAGTTTACACAAACAATACTACAGGCATATTTAAAGCTAAACAAAATAAATTCAGTTATGTATTGTTAAAGTATGCATATAAATTTAATTATAAGATTTGACCGCAATTATTTTTTGCTTCATGCAAGTATGAACGGAAAAAATGATGTGCACACTTTTGTATGTCCCGCTACACGGAGAGTTACTGGCACGTCCCCCAATACATAATATGGATATGTAATACTTAGCTACTTAAGTGATCTAGGCCCTGTCCATGAAGTGATCTTAAACCCTAAGATCACCTTAAGTGCATAACTACCTTCTGCATGTAAGGTGATTTTAGCACTAAGATTGCATAGAGTAGCTATGCGCTTACGGTAATCTTAGGGCTAAGATCGCTTCATGGAACGGGACCCAGGTCAAGTTTTCCTACCATTGGTGACACTGCAGCAGTTTCTGTGGCAGGTTTCTGTACACATCCAGAACACCAACGCTGACTACATCACCATGGATGGCCGATTCTTCTTTAAGTTTTTCTTCATCTTGCGCCATCTTGTCCTGCCACAACCGTTGTCTTTCATATCTGTTCTCAATGTGAGTATTAAGCTGATCAACATCTACATCAACAAGAAACAAGATTTTTACAACAAAAAAGCAAGATCTCTAAAATCCAAACATTCTTTACAATAAAAAGAAATATATATTAAAAAAAGAAAAAGATATCTAGATTATAAAAAGATCCTCTACATTTAAAAAAAACAACAACACCAAGATCTTTACATGCATTATAAAAGCAATAAGATGTCTATAATTAAAAATGATGATGTCAATTAAAAAAAACTTCTATGATAAAAAAAATCTTATACCACCAAACAAGATCCCTGTAATAAACATACAAAATCTGCAATACCAAAGGAAAACTTATAAAATTAACTGCTAAACCAATTCCCCCTATTCACTCAAAGCAATCCCCACAAAAAAACCCCATGGGAAACCAAAAACAAGACAATTATAAAACAACAAGATGTTTACAATACAAAAAAACTACATCTCCAAAATATGTAAAAGATATCCAAATATTGATAATTACATACTTTTTGCTGTGATACAAAGAAGTGGATTGTATTAATATGAAATAAATAGAAAACATCCACGCCTATTATCCTTCTGTAAAATGAAGATGATATCTTTATAGAAGATAAATCATGATAAGGACAATTGAAAATGATATATGTATATTTTGAATGACATTATTTGTAATTATACATGTCACAATGTTTATGACTTGTTATGTTTCAACTTACTTCATTATGCTATTTGTGACTGTTATATATCATGTTAAACTATAAAAGAATAGAATACAGTCATCAACTGAAGGTTTCTTTCTTACACACAAAGCAATAATTTTTGGTGTTATTTTACCATGTAGCTATTGATTAAATAACATCTTTGATGGAGGTTATAAAACCCATTAATGTCTTTTGTATTTCATGTTTCTCAGTAACATACATCAACAATTATGACTCATAGATGTCAGAAGATGTAAGCAACAGCAGGGTGGGGGTGGGTGGGGGGCAGTTATATATATATACACAGAGCTCGAACTTAAGAATTTGTCTCCCACAGCAATTTTTAAAAGAATTGCCACGGGTGAAACAGTCCACCGACGGACATTTTGAGCCTGCCTATGGCATTTTTTTATAAAGTGACATTGCAAAAAATAAACCTGACTGAAAGGCTATCTTATTTGTAGACATCTTTTAAATGTGCAAATGTTAAATACTGGCAGATAATGTACACCAGTTGTATACATTTCGCCATTGTTCAGGAGATTTATCGACGGCACAAAAGTGCCATCGGTGATACTCTCTACCTACGGCAATTTGTATCTCAATGACGGCAATTGCCGTCGGTGCCGCCGTTAAGTTCGAGCCCTGTATATATATAACTCCCCCCCTGCCCTATATATCTTTAAAGAATGTTTATCATCAACTCTGGTCCTATTAAAACATAAATATGAAGAATTATGAGCCACATGTTTCTGAACTTGTTGGAGAGAACAAAAATTCAAATTGATATTTTGATTGCTTTTCAACTGGAGAGGATTACATACTTTGATCCCCAGCTTCAGAGTTGAAGACACCAATGCCCCTTTCGAAACCAGTGTTACTTGGTCACTTGAGCTTATTCATGCAGGTTTCATTCAACTTCAGTTACTATTTTGATGCCAAGGTTTAATTTAGTATTGGAACACTGTATCTATTCATATTAAAATTTCATGTTAAACATGAATTTGTGCCATAAACTGTCTCACGGCACATGATTAGCTTGAATCCTTAAGACTTTGAAGCCTAAGAGTCTGCAAGGGATGTAAATCAATTTGTGGAGATTTTATCAGATGTGAGAGGAATTTCTCCTAATGATTTCCCATGTCAGTCAGTGGTACGAAACCTGCTTACCAAAAGCTGCAGTGTACGTTGTGATCTGTCTATCAATAAACAAGGGAGTCTTTTGTTGTTGAAAGGACTCATAAATATTGTCCAAACTCATTTTTGATCGACCCACTATTGAATGTAAATGATTCTTTCAAATGATGGAATTTTAGACTAACATTAAAAGAAAAACAAAAAGGTTTTACTGTGACATTAGTTCTAAATATGGTATCTGTTTGCAAATTAATTGGGCTTATTGCAACACACTCACTACACGGAACACTACATACATGTTTTTGTATTAAAAAACAATGAATGCATGAAAACAATCGGTGAGATAAAATAACAATTCTTTACATACCGTAACAGATTTCCATAAATTATCATATTGCGTGTATGTGTATGTATGTGAATGAGTTTGTGTGTGAGTGTGTGTGTGTATGTGTGTATGTGTGTGTGTGTGCGTGTGTGTGTGTTCATGCATGCGTGTGTTCGTACATGCATATGACAATCATTCTTTTTCTAACATTCACAACTTATTACCAGTAAGTGAATTAAAATAATTTTTATTATTTTTATTTTATTAAAAAAAATTCTATGTATTTAAATCTTGCATGTCCATTATCAATAACCTACTTGTGAGTGAAGTTAGCTCTCCAGCCCAACACCACCTGTGATAATTTGTTAAACGGGCTTTAGATATTGATATTACCATTCACAGCAAACATGATAGAAACCACAGAGATGGAACTGGTCGATTCTTCCACATTGGTACGGTCATCGTTCAATTTCTGAAAATTAAAAAAAACAAACATTCTGTTAACAATTTTCTGTGGTGTATGTGTGTGTTTGTGTGTGGGTACATGCATGGTATGTGTGTGAGTGAGTCAGTGTGTGAGTGTGTGATTTAGTATGTGAGTATGTGTGCGAATTTGTGTGTGAAAGTGTATGTGTGTGTGTGTGTGTGTGTGAGAGTGAGAGTGAGAATGAGTGTGTGTGTGTGTGCATGTGTGTGTGTGTGTGTAAGTACATGCATGCATGCTGTATGTATATGGGTGTGTGTGTGTGAGTGCATGAATGCATGCATGGTGTATTTATGTGTGTGTGCACATGTGTGTGTGTGTGTGTGAGTGCATGCATGCATGGTGTGTGTGTGTGTGTGTGTGTGTGTGTGTGTGCATTCATGGTGTATATGGTATGTGGTGTGTGTGTATGGTATGTGGGTGTATATGATATATGGGTAGGTGTATGTGTGTGTGTGCATGTGCCTGGATTCATAGTGTGTGTATGGTTTGTGTGTGTGTGTGATATGTGGGTAGGTATATGTGTGTGTGTATGATATGTGGGTAGGTGTATGTGTGTGTGTGCGCCGTGCCTGGATTCATAGTGTGTGTATGGTATGTGGGTGTATATGATATGTGGGTAGGTGTATGTGTGTGTGTGCGCGCGCCCGTGCCTGGATTCATGGTGTGTGTATGGTATGTGGATGTATATGATATGTGAGTAGGTGTGTGTGTGTGTGTGCGCACCCGTACCTGGATTCATGGTGTGTGTATGGTATGTGGATGTATATGATATGTGGGTAGGTGTATGTGTGTGTGTGCGTGTGCGCCCGTGCCTGGATTCATGGTGTGTGTATGGTATGTGGGTGTATATGATATGTGGGTAGGTGTATGTGTGTGTGTGTGTGTGTGTGTGTGTGTGTGTGTGTGCGCCCGTGCCTGGATTCATAGTGTGTGTATGGTATGTGGATGTATATGATATGTGGGTAGGTGTATGTGTGTGTGTGCGTGTGCGCCCGTGCCTGGATTCATGGTGTGTGTATGGTATGTGGGTGTATATGATATGTGGGTAGGTGTATGTGTGTGTGTGTGCCCGTGCCTGGATTCATGGTGTGTGTATGGTATGTGGTGTATGTGTGTGTTTGTGTGTGGGTACATGCATGGTATGTGTGTGAGTGAGTCAGTGTGTGAGTGTGTGATTTAGTGTGTGAGTATGTGTGTGCGAATTTGTGTGAAAGTGTATGTGTGAGTGTGTGTGTGTGTGTGAGAGTGAGAATGAGTGTGTGTATGTGTGTGCATGTGTGTGTGTGTGTGTGTGTAAGTACATGCATGCATGCTGTATGTATATGGGTGTGTGTGTGTGAGTGCATGCATGCATGCATGGTGTATTTATGTGTGTGTGCGCATGTGTGTGTGTGTGTGAGTGCATGCATGCATGGTGTGTGTGTGTGAGTGCATGCATGCATGGTGTGTGTGTGTGTGTGTGTGTGTGTGTGTGCATTCATGGTGTATATGGTATGTGGTGTGTGTGTATGGTATGTGGGTGTATATGATATATGGGTAGGTGTATGTGTGTGTGTGTTTGCGCACGCGTGCCTGGATTCATGGTGTGTGTATGGTATGTGGGTGTATATGATATGTGGGTAGGTGTATATAGGTGTATATGATATGTGGGTAGGTGTATGTGGGTAGGTGTATGTGTGTGTGTGCACGCGTGTGCCTGGATTCATGGTGTGTGTATGGTATGTGGGTTTGTGTGCATGCGCCTGGATTCATGGTGTGTGTATGGCATGTGGGTGTATATGATATGTGGGTAGGTGTATGTGTGGATGTGTATAGTGCATGTGTGTATATGATATGTGGGTGTGGGTGTATGTGTATGTATGGTATGTAGGTGTGTATGAAATATGGGTAGGTATATGTGTGTGTATATGATATGTGGGTAGGTGTGTGTGTGCACCCATGCCTGGATTCATAGTGTGTATATGGTATGTGGGTGTATATGATATGTGGGTAGGTGTATGTGTGTGTGTGCGCGCGCCCGTGCCTGGATTCATGGTGTGTGTATGGTATGTGGATGTATATGATATGTGAGTAGGTGTGTGTGTGTGTGTGCGCACCCGTACCTGGATTCATGGTGTGTGTATGGTATGTGGATGTATATGATATGTGGGTAGGTGTATGTGTGTGTGTGCGTGTGCGCCCGTGCCTGGATTCATGGTGTGTGTATGGTATGTGGGTGTATATGATATGTGGGTAGGTGTATGTGTGTGTGTGTGTGTGTGTGTGTGTGTGTGTGTGTGTGTGTGCGCCCGTGCCTGGATTCATAGTGTGTGTATGGTATGTGGATGTATATGATATGTGGGTAGGTGTATGTGTGTGTGTGCGTGTGCGCCCGTGCCTGGATTCATGGTGTGTGTATGGTATGTGGGTGTATATGATATGTGGGTAGGTGTATGTGTGTGTGTGTGCCCGTGCCTGGATTCATGGTGTGTGTATGGTATGTGGTGTATGTGTGTGTTTGTGTGTGGGTACATGCATGGTATGTGTGTGAGTGAGTCAGTGTGTGAGTGTGTGATTTAGTGTGTGAGTATGTGTGTGCGAATTTGTGTGAAAGTGTATGTGTGAGTGTGTGTGTGAGAGTGAGAATGAGTGTGTGTATGTGTGTGCATGTGTGTGTGTGTGTGTGTGTAAGTACATGCATGCATGCTGTATGTATATGGGTGTGTGTGTGTGAGTGCATGCATGCATGCATGGTGTATTTATGTGTGTGTGCGCATGTGTGTGTGTGTGTGAGTGCATGCATGCATGGTGTGTGTGTGTGAGTGCATGCATGCATGGTGTGTGTGTGTGTGTGTGTGTGTGTGCATTCATGGTGTATATGGTATGTGGTGTGTGTGTATGGTATGTGGGTGTATATGATATATGGGTAGGTGTATGTGTGTGTGTGTTTGCGCACGCGTGCCTGGATTCATGGTGTGTGTATGGTATGTGGGTGTATATGATATGTGGGTAGGTGTATATAGGTATATATGATATGTGGGTAGGTGTATGTGGGTAGGTGTATGTGTGTGTGTGTGTGTGCCCGTGCCTGGATTCATGGTGTGTGTATGGTATGTGGGTGTATATGATATGTGGGTAGGTGTATGTGTGTGTGTGTGTGTGTGTGCACGCGTGTGCCTGGATTCATGGTGTGTGTATGGTATGTGGGTTTGTGTGCATGCGCCTGGATTCATGGTGTGTGTATGGCATGTGGGTGTATATGATATGTGGGTAGGTGTATGTGTGGATGTGTATAGTGCATGTGTGTATATGATATGTGGGTGTGGGTGTATGTGTATGTATGGTATGTAGGTGTGTATGAAATATGGGTAGGTATATGTGTGTGTATATGATATGTGGGTAGGTGTGTGTGTGTGTGTGCACCCATGCCTGGATTCATAGTGTGTATATGGTATGTGGGTGTATATGATATGTGGGTAGGTGTATGTGTGTGTGTGTGCGCCCATGCCTGGATTCATGGTGTGTGTATGGTATGTGGGTAGGTGTATGTGGGTGTGTATGATATGTGGGTGTGTATAATATGTGGGTAGGTATATGTGTGTGTGTGCACACGCCTGGATTCATGGTGTGTGTATGGTATGTGGGTGTGTATGATATGTGGGTAGGTGTATGTGGGTGTGTATGATATGTGTGTGTGTGTATGTGTAAGAAGACTTACAAAATTTTCATTTTATATTTAATCCACCAAACAAACTGTATATCCATATTTTAATTCTGTTTATATGAATAAGCTGAACATCAGAGGATTGGGAGATCCTTGGTGTTATTTCTGAAGGTATATAATGATTCCTCAAGGCTTACAGACACATTAATATAATATGAAAAATGACCTCCATACCAATACGCCACCAGCAGTTAAAAAAGGAAACAGAAACTTTAAAAAAAAGATTTAATCAGTTAGTATAGTGTCGGATATGTCATATTCCTTATCATGTAAAGGATATTTTCTTTGAAGTAACTGGGTTTTTTTTTAACACCACAGCTCTTTAGAAAAGTAATTAATAAGAAGGCAATACAAATGAAAAATTAATCTCCTATGTCTTATCTCATCAAAATAATTATATATAAATAGAAAATAACACTCCACAAAACTCTATAATCTTTGTGTACAATTTAATAAAAATAAAATGATAATTGTTTTCTCTTAAAATGTAATGGTTTTAAGTAAATATTTGTATGTCCATTGTGGATAATTATAGAGCTGTCTACATTTATCAAGGTCAGATGATTTACTCAAACCATCCTTGTAAGAGGAGCCGTAATTACAGCACAATCAAATTATACAACATTTTTAATGTATTGTTTAATATTTTAAATGAAGGTATGATAATTTAGTAATAAGATCACAAAATAAAACTGCTGATATTCCATTTATTAATTCAAACTGTTAGACAATATTTGATTACCTACAGGAAGGCGGCATCACAAGCAACCATGTTTTACTCATTGTCTTTTGTCCCAACAATGCATTAATTTAACATCAATTAAATGTGTTTATATAAAATCAATATTGTGTCCATTTATTATCATGTTTAAACATGCATTTACCAATAATAATAATTTTAAATGAAATACCCAAATGGCATTTATAAAACATACCATAAATGATTTTAAAAATTAATAACTTGATTGTGTAGGAATGCAGGGTTGCACAGTAGTTGCTTTACTAATGACCAAACAGAATAATGCTTTAAAATAGACTTAATTTGTTCTGCACAGTACATTATTCAACAAGTTACATAGTTGACAATTCCACATATTATTCTTATTTTGGTATATAGCTAAATTACTGTTAACCATGAATCAGAAAATAAATTCATAATATTATAATTTTATTCATTTTCATATAACACTATAGGTTCACTCCCATAAGACAGACGTCCCATAAGGCAGACATGCCATTTGATAGACAAAACTCTTTATTGGGTTATGTAATGTATCCTGTACACCCCTGACTGCGTTAATGGTATTGCTCCAATCTGCTCAGCAAGCTATGCTGCAGTGCAACAGCAGTCTTAATTAATGAGCTGATTTCATGCAAACAACAGCGAGAGCTTAATTGTAATCTGGTAAATGCAATTAATAAATGTAAAGATACAGTGCTTGGTGGATTTTCAAAGAGAGTGTATAAGCAGAATGAAAATAGAATCGTGAGATTGAAGGCGCAACTAACCCTTGAACAGAAAACACCCATTCAGTTCTTGGATGCCGTTGGACATCTGTTAAAATTAGTATAAATTGTGGAACAGACAGAAAATTGAATCGTGAGACATGTTAAAATGTGTATCCCGGGTATATGTATGTGTATAAATAAATCTAATTTTATATAATTTTGTTATGTGTTTTGTATTTAATTGTATCCGACTATTCCATTATTTACTACATGTATTATTCAAGGTAAACGGCAGGTAATTAGTAATGGGTCTTGTGTTGTTTTAACGCGTCTGCGTTATGGGACGTCTGTCTTATGGGAGGACACCACACTATAGGCCTACATGTAGCTGGGGGCCCAATATGGTAAAGCACGGGTCTGATTTGTGTTAGTCTAGGATTGATCCCAGTCTGTGGGGTATTTTTCATTATAGCCAGTGCACCACAACTAATATAGCCATGGTATGTGCTATCCTGTCTGTGGGGTGGTGCATACAAAAGATCCCTTGCTACTAATGGAAAAAATATAGGTTTCCTCTCTAAATTACCAAATCTTTGACATCCAATAATCGATGATAAATAAATCAACATGCTCTAGTGGTATTGTTAAACAAAACAAACCTTAACTTTTACATGTAGCTGTTTAGAATGTTTTCATTATGGCTTATAGTCGAATGTATATTTGAAATTGCCTACTTCATGTGACTTTGCCTTTAGTATGTGTGACCCTGCCTTTATTAGCCCACAAGAACAGTTCCTGTAAATACAGAAAGGCTCTCCAATGATATAAATCCACTGATATTATAGTCAACATAAACTGTCTGTCTGTCTGACAAGCTATGGTTATATATATTAATATGCTAGCCAGATTCTATTACGGTAATTAGCTGTACATCTATCACAAATTGGTCTTGTCTTTCATTAAAAAAAAGTGTTGTCTTGAAAGAAAAAGCTGAACTAACATGACCAATAATAAAAATAGAACAATTATTGATTGCAAATGACTTAATAAATACATGACAAATAAATATAGAAAAATTATTGACTTAATAAATACAAAATTATTGACTGCAATTGACTGAATCAATATGTTACTATTGAATGTTGTGTGCTGACTTATCCATAAACTGCCATGGAGAATGCCATATAAGATCAAACTGTCTGATTTCATTAAACATTTATAAACAATTCAAGCATGTCCTGACTGATATGTTGTCTTGCTGGAGACATATTTTTTCTAAAGAAATGTAGCTGCACATTATCTTAAAACCTGGTCTTAATGTGTATTTAACCAATCGATCCCTATTTGTTTCCAAACAGAGAATAAAAATAATGTACGGTACCATACCATTATCATCACATGTAACATGCAGAGATCCAAGGGGAAAGTGCTAGGGTAACAAAATTCAAAGCCCCCCCACCCTGCCTCCAAATTCAAAGTTTCCCCAAAACATTCATTTTTAGTACAATGTATACTAATACAATGCATTTATTGTGTTTTAGTGAGGAACATATAATAGCTTGGTCAGCTTGATATTTCTGTGGAAGATACCATACAGGTATACATAATACCATACAGGTATACATAATACATGCTAGTGCATCCCCTTGCTGAATACTGGAGGTGCCATTTTAAAACATTTCTACACCCTCCCTAGAAAACAAATTCTCCATCTGCTTCTGTATGATACATTTAAAAATAAATAATGTATTTTTTCTTTTTCTTTTGATATTTTAAGGTATAAGTAATATTGAGATAATGATCACAATTTTGGGTATATGTGTGATTTTTTATTTTTTATAAAGATATCAGGATTTGATGCAATAATTCTAGTATGACAAACTTTAAAATCTTCAGTTTATGACATTAAGATTTTATTTCATCTCCTAATAACTTATTTGTTATGTATTTATCTATTGATAAAATAAAACTTACAAGGATATTCACTACCCCAGTCTCAAGTCCAATGGCTTAACCACAAAGGCCGGTCAGCCCAAAACATTGTGACAAAGGTTTTATCTGACCTTCTGATTGATCACTTACACCACTTGTCTCCTGATGAAATAATCTTACAAGGGCCTTGACCATTGCGTTTCTCAAAAGGTGTATGTTGTGGCTTGTGAGAGGCTTAGATTGCCTCGAGTACACTGACTGGATTACCTGCACAAGGAGAACTCCCTCATCATTCGTGGCAATCCTCTCAGCTCCACGCAAGCCCGTCTCACCGGCATGCCGAGGATTAGGTGCTGATTGGTTTGTCGCCAACTCACATTCAAAACCCTGAAAGACACACAAACATAAAGCTTTCCAACTTTCCAAATTTATTAAGATAAAGCCATAACAAAGCTGGCCTGATCGTGTGCCGTCTCAGTGCATCTTGGTTACAAGAACATTTTAGTTTATATTGAAAACTTTTAGAAAAGTTTGTTTTACAGATAATTACTATGCACAAAATTGGATTAGGTCATGAAGCTTAAAGGTGCTGTAGTTACAAGTGTCATATTTCGCTAATTTGATATTTATCTGTAATAAAAAAAAAATAAAAAAATTGTTAGTTGATCCCATGCATATTCTTTGCATAACTAACTCAGGAATATCAAAATTGTACTGTACTTATGTCCATATAGACAGAGTAATGTTCAGTATGACTAGATACCTTTCTTATCACAGGGTAACAAATCTTATGAAATTCATCAATACATTAAATATGGTAAGTTGACTTGATACGGCCATCAGAAACAGATAATTTTCACAAAAACTACAGCTCAGTACACTTTCAGTGGTGTAAACTAAGCTATTTCTGGCCTGTAGGAACAATATCTGGAGTCAGAGGAGTAGTTACAGACTTTAGTGGGGGGAAAAAGCCATATTTTTACCTTGATTTACATACAGAGTAGGACACAAAAACTAAACTAATCGAGTGGGGTGCATATATGTATTTAAACATCAATATTTCTATTCAGTTCTCTAAGCTACTATCTATACAATGTTTTATTTATTACACTGTATAATATAAAAGAAGCTTTTAGACTTTTTGTGTAATATTTTTAAAAGGTTAATTGCTGGTTTTAGATTTAATGTGCTTCTCAACATGTCAATATTTATTGATAATTAAACTTCCGCGTTTTACTCAGCCATTGTACAAATAGAATATATCTTTAATTGTCCTAGATTATTTGAGTAACATTTTGCATACATATAGCAACACATTATGAAAGCAGTGAGGCAATACAACCCCATAGAACATATTGTCTTTCATACCCCAACACAATAGAAAATCCTTTTAGTTTTCACCTATTACTGTCAGCAATTTTGTTTCAACTTATTATGCTCTGTAATGTTAAGCATATAATGCATTAAAATCAAAGGTGGCAGTCCTTCAGGGCAAATACTCACTTACCTGTACTGAGGTTTACATTCCCAACATGTCTCACGGTTGCTATAGTGTGTTTATGTTCCCATCTATTGTTAAGTTTATGTGTACTAGTAGTGCATTTGCATCTAAAGGGAACCAATTATAATAATAATAATATAATACTAAATTCTTTATTTAGTGAGGGTAACTCAGTAAGCAAAAGCTAATCTTCACCTGAGGCCCTCAGTTATGTAGATTAATCTACAATGAATAATGTTAAAATCCATACATAAAAATATTATTAAGTTTTAAACTCATTACATTTTATTGAAAAAATATCAATGAAGTTTCTTTACAATTTACAATCCATTTGCATAAGTTACTTCTTTTTTATACAGTGATGAAGGCAACTTATGGAATAAGCAAGGTAATTGTAGTTCTGCCTTCTGTATATATATACATTATCACTTACTAGTAATAATGCAGGTGTGATGGCCTACCCATGGCTGTTTCAGCATTTGACTTCATCCTGTATAACTGTTTTTATTTAAATAGAAAGTTTATGTAAAACAAAATGTTAAGAGAACTGGTATGGGTTTAAAATATGTCTTATATGAGTTTTACTATTAGTTAGTATATACAATGAAACCCCTCTAAACCAGACACCCTTGAGACCAATACAAATGTCCAGTATTAAGAGGGATCTGGTTTAGAGAGGTCAAGTTCTGTACTGTTTTTTAAAAAGTGACTCTGTAAAATGTCTGGTTTTGAGGGAATTCCAGTTTACAGAGGGTCCGGTCTTGAGAGGTTTAACTGTAGTTATATGCCAATTGATCAGTTCCCTTTTAATGCAAATGGACTATAAAATGATGGGATAGTGAGATGTGCATAATAAAAACATTGAGATTCAGGGTATAACTATGCTGGAATAAATTGATGAAACATTTGACATAGTTTAAGTAAAAGTAGACCAGGCTATTGACATTTTAAATGACATTGTTAGGAAGGTATACTCTATATCAAATGTGGGTATGTTAGTGGTAGGAAGGTATACTCTATATCAAATGTAGGTTTAAATATTATTGGTAGGAAGGTATGCTGTATATCAAATGTAGGTTTAAATATTAGTGCTAGGAAGGTATACTGTATATCAAATGTAGGTTTAAAGATTCGTACTAGGAAGGTATACTGTATATCAAATGTAGGTTTAAAGATTCGTACTAGGAAGGTATATTGTATATCAAATGTAGGTTTAAAGATTCATGCTAGGAAGGTATACTGTATATCAAATGTAGGTTTAAATATTAGTGCTAGGAAGGTATACTGTATATCAAATGTAGGTTTAAAGATTAGTGCTAGGAAGGTATCCTGTATATCAAATGTAGGTTTAAAGATTCATGCTATGAAGGTATACTGTATATCAAATGTAGGTTTAAAGGTTAATGCTATGAAGGTATACTGTATATCAAATGTAGGTTTAAAGGTTCATGCTATGAAGGTATACTGTATATCAAATGTAGGTTTAAAGATTCATGCTATGAAGGTATACTGTATATCAAATGTAGGTTTAAAGGTTCATGCTATGAAGGTATACTGTATATCAAATGTAGGTTTAAAGGTTCATGCTATGAAGGTATACTGTATATCAAATGTAGGTTTAAAGGTTCATGCTATGAAGGTATACTGTATATCAAATGTAGGTTTAAAGATTCATGCTATGAAGGTATACTGTATATCAAATGTAGGTTTAAAGGTTCATGCTATGAAGGTATACTGTATATCAAATGTAGGTTTAAAGATTCATGCTATGAAGGTATACTGTATATCAAATGTAGGTTTAAAGGTTCATGCTATGAAGGTATACTGTATATCAAATGTAGGTTTAAAGGTTCATGCTAGGGAGATATCCTTTATATAAAAAGTGGGTTTAAAGGTTAATGCTAGGAAGGTATACTGTATATCAAATGTAGGTTTAAAGGTTCATGCTAGGAAGGTATACTGTATATCAAATGTAGGTTTAAAGGTTCATACTATGAAGGTATACTGTATATCAAATGTAGGTTTAAAGGTTAGTGCTAGGGAGATATCCTTTATATAAAAAGTGGGTTTAAAGGTTAATGCTAGGAAGGTATACTGTATATCAAATGTAGGTTTAAAGGTTCATGCTAGGAAGGTATACTGTATATCAAATGTAGGTTTAAAGGTTCATACTATGAAGGTATACTGTATATCAAATGTAGGTTTAAAGGTTCATACTATGAAGGTATACTGTATATCAAATGTAGGTTTAAAGGTTCATACTATGAAGGTATACTGTATATCAAATGTAGGTTTAAAGGTTCATGCTAGGAAGGTATACTGTATATCAAATGTAGGTTTAAAGGTTCATGCTAGGAAGGTATACTGTATATCAAATGTAGGTTTAAAGGTTCATGCTAGGAAGGTATACTGTATATCAAATGTAGGTTTATAGGTTAGTGCTAGGGAGATATCCTTTATATAAAAAGTGGGTTTAAAGGTTAATGCTAGGAAGGTATACTGTATATCAAATGTAGGTTTAAAAGTTCATGCTATGAAGGTATACTGTATATCAAATGTAGGTTTAAAGGTTCATGCTAGGAAGGTATACTGTATATCAAATGTAGGTTTAAAAGTTCATGCTATGAAGGTATACTGTATATCAAATGTAGGTTTAAAGATTCATGCTAGGAAGGTATACTGTATATCAAATGTAGGTTTAAAGGTTAATGCTATGAAGGTATACTGTATATCAAATGTAGGTTTAAAGATTCATGCTATGAAGGTATACTGTATATCAAATGTAGGTTTAAAGGTTAATGCTATGAAGGTATACTGTATATCAAATGTAGGTTTAAAGATTCATGCTAGGAAGGTATACTGTATATCAAATGTAGGTTTAAAGATTCATGCTAGGAAGGTATACTGTATATCAAATGTAGGTTTAAAGGTTAGTGCTAGGAAGGTATCCTGTATATAAAAAGTGGGTTTAAAGGTTAATGCTAGGAAGGTATACTGTATATCAAATGTAGGTTTAAAGGTTAGTGCTAGGAAGGTATCCTGTATATAAAAAGTGGGTTTAAAGGTTAATGCTAGGAAGGTATACTGTATATCAAATGTTGGTTTGAAGAACTACACTACATTTTGCTGACCTCAGTATTCATTGAGAATAAAGTTCTTATATTAAGCTAATAATAAGCTAATCCAAAAGAGTGAGCCACTCGACAAATTTTAAGTACTGGATATAATGATAACTCCACACATCTCAGTAACTACTAAGCCTCTTTATTGTCTAATCAGATTTAGCTTTGCAATAACTGTCATTAAAAATTGGATTCTTGTCAACATTTGATGTTAAGAGAACTGATCATAACTTTTGGTTGTAAAATTCCAACTTGACCATGTTATAATTAGTGTTCTTCTTCTTCTTCTGCGTTCAGTATCTTTATGCTCCTTGAATTCAAACAGTGAGTTTTACCACCTCCATGAACTCCACAGTCAGCAGCAGGTCGTCTCTTTTGCCCCAAAGTTTTTCTCCAATTGTTCTGGATTCAAATAATCCCTAACTATTTTCATAGTGATATATTTGTATGACATAATAGGCTATGTCAAGCAATTAGTTTTGATGAAATTCTGATGTGCTGAGGGTCCATTGCAGAGGAATTTCGCTGTATATATTAGTTTTATATATAGAACAACGCTTTTAAGATTATAGCCCAGATAGTATCAGAACTTTGGCCCAAATTTGAGATTGGTCTGAACAGTCACAGTTGACAATCAGTGTATCACCAATATTGGTTAATGAGCCCCTGCATGTGCTGTAACCTCACCGTGGTGCAGGGGTGTAACATTCTCTTTGAGAATGGCCAATACAGCACAAAATTGAAGTTTTGAGTAAAATTCAGTATCCGTAAAATTCTGTGATATTTGTGTTTTTGCACAGTTCTTTACACTGTTTTTGTTTAAGTCTTGAATTTTTATATTGATGTTGATCATCACTTTATTTATTTGCATTACCATAGTTTGACACCCAATAGCCGATGTATTTTTCATGCTGGGGTGTCCTTAAACATTCATTCATTTATTCATTCATTCATTCATTCATTCATTCATTCATTCATTCATTCATTCATTCATTCATTCATTCATTCATTCATTCATTCATTTTGGTTAATGAGCAACAAATTGTTTATAGCCAACACCAATGACCAGCCACCAGTGAGCTAACTTGGGCTATCAAGCCAAAATATGATAGTGGGCAACATGGGCCAATAGTGAACTTACAAATGGTCCACCATTGGCCCTCCAGCAGCATTTAGTCAAGGAGAACTTCTATAAAACAGATATGTGGGATGGTACATATAAAAAACACCTTGCTATCAATAAAAAAATGTAGTGGGTACTATATGACTATACCAAATGTTTGATATCCAATAGCTGATGGTTAATAAATCAATGTGCTCTAGTGGTGTCGTTAAACAAAACAAACTTCTCTCTTTCTCTCTAAAGCAGATACCTTGTGTATTCTATTAGTAAATGATGTTACTGGATGGAGTTTATTAAAAATGTTGTTGTGTTTGTGTTTTGCATTAGTATATGGTGTTATTGGATGGAGTTTATTAAAATATTAGTTGTATTTGTATTTTGCATTAGTAAATGGTGATTGCAACCTTTAACACTTTCAAAGCAAAGAAACAGTGAAAGTACCAAAAACATTCATTCATGCATGAGTGGATGGTGAAAAGAGGGGATTTGGACAGAACTGTTTCCTTTCATTAAATTCTCAATAAAAATACATTTACACAAAACCTTTGATAATCCATCTTGATAGGTATTTGCTTAGGGAAGAGCTGCAACCGAAATAGCCCATTTTATTCGTGAATCACAATATAAAACTCATTAGTGATTAAGATGGAATAAAATAACCATCTAAGAGGATAATTTAGTATCAGCCATAAATCTGTGAGAAGGTATGTGGTACTGGTAATTGCTATGTCTGGATGGAAACCAGTCTATATGTGTGTCAAGTATTCCAACGTCACTAACCAAAGCATACATGTTTGAAAAGGTATAAAATCTTAAACTTATTAAACAATACATTTGTTTTAATTTGTTTTAGGTATATCAGTTCAAACTTAATATATTTAACTGCATAAATGCATGTAAGGGTGGGAGGCCGGTAGCTCAGTGGTAAAGCTACTAATGGAAAAATGTAGTGGGTTTCTTGTCTATAAAAAAATCAATGTGTTCTAGTGGTGTCATTAAACAAAACAAACTTTAACATAAAATACATGTAATTGCTATATATTTTTGTATGTATGTAACTAAATGCACAAACTAAACATGCAATTAATGAAATCACATGAGATATGTTGGTGTTTCTGGTCGTGGGTTTTTTTTTAACTTGTCAGAGCGTCTTACACCACCAATATCTGCGTGGGCATAACCTATTCATTAAAAGCCAATAAATATCTTAATGATGCTGGAAAGGTCAGCAGTTTGGGGACTGTCTGCACCTAATATAAAACCACTAAGCAAGCAACAATTGTGAAACTGTGTCAGAAATCCAGACTAACTTAATCTAATGGGAATTAAAAAGGTTGATGCCATTTGTAAATATTTGTTCTTGTATTTGACTCCAATACATTTTATCATGTCAGTTCTAATCCTCAATAATTGTTAACTATTTATATGTTTATATTTCCATCAGTTGTGTTTAGCACTTACAGCTATATTCATATATTGCCTGTTCTATCACCTAAGATAGACACAGTTAAATGCACAACTGGTCAAAGGCTGTGATATGCACTTTCCTGTCTGTGGCAAAGTGCATATAAAAGATCCCTTGTTGCATTAGGAAAAATGTTGCATGTTTCCTCTGATGACTACATGTTAGAATTAGCAAATGTTTGACATCCAATAGTCTGTGATTAATTAATCCATGTGCTCTAGTGGTGTCATTAGACAAAACAAACTTCATCCTTATATTGAGCACTGGTCACAATGGGAAATAAGCATTACATTACAAATGGTGAGACAGAAATCGGTAATGAACCTTCACCACACTGCAGTAATATTGACAAACTCATTATGATCCGAGACTGGTCAATTGATTCCTGTTGTTTTTCAAACTGACCTTCAGGTTTATCTGTTTTGTCTGATGTCTGCCCAACATATTTAATTTCTGGTGTAACATTTTTATTAGTGTCAAATTGATTTGTTCACACCACATCTAATGAATGTCTAGGAAATGTGTTAAGAATAGAAAACGTGGGATAGATATGTTGAAGTTTTATATTGAAGAAGTAAAAGGTTGTAATGACATTTTCCCCACCAAGCATTTTTTTTTGTTGAAAATTATTTACAAATTTACAAAATCAATTTTTACTGTTAATTATTATTCATACTTATAAAAATTGCTAAACCTGAACCTTAAGTTACATAACTGAGCAATGATGAAAATGTTTGTTTTGTTTAACAACACCAGTAGAGCACATTAATTAATTAATTATTGGCTATTGGATGTCAAACATTTGGTAATTCTGACTCACAGTCAACAGAGAAAACCCGCTACATTTTTCTTAATGAAGCAAGGGATCTTTTATATGCAATTTCCCACAGACAGGAAAGCATATACCACAGCCTTTGACCAGTTCTTGTGCACTGGTTGGAAGGAGAAAAACACATGTAAACAAATGATAATTTTAACTTGAAACTCAAATGCCACAACAAACTCAGTAATAGTCCATGAGCTGAGACCCTAAATTTGACCAAATGGTATCCTCCAAGGGCACCAAACTTAACTATGTTTTTTGATAGAGGTCAGGCTCCGTATTCATAAACTTACTTAAGTCAATGTATGATACTTATTTATGTACTTTAAGTATGTATTTAGGTATCATACATTGACTTAAGTACGTTTATGAATACGGAGCCTGGATCTCAAAACAGCATGATGGACTTTTCTGTAGGGTAGCTTAAGGTCAAAAACTGAGTTTTAGTAAAGAGGGGGTATTTTTCTAAAAAATTAATAACATTTCTCTGTATTAATCTGTATGACAATATATAGCTAATTTTAATCACACGAACTGAAATGCATTTGTCAACATTCACCAGGAATTAATTTTGAACTAATCCCAGCTAATTATGGCATTGCCACATCATTGCAATCCAAGATGGCCACCGATTTATAAGATAATTGTAATTTATAATAAGGAAATTATAATTTATCTCATTTTACATCAACTGGGAAGATATTTTTGTTATTGAATGAATTTTATGGGCAAAAGAATTCATTTATAATGATCTCTTGCTAACTGACACATTGTATCATCATTTTAATCCAAGATGGCCATGAAAATTGCCACCAAGAGTAAGATGTCATCATATCTTATATTCTACATATATTCCCAAAGAATAATTTATACTTCAAATACTGGTGAGGTTTTTTATATGTCAAGCATTTCAATTCTCGCATTCACTTTGTAATACAAATAAAATTTATCATTGCATGAATCCAAGATTCAAAAATGGCTGCAAAAACAAAGAAATGACCACTTTATATGTTTAGCATCACCTAAAACAATCATTTTCAAATCAACTGCTAAGTTTTAAGGCTAAACCAATCCTTTTCCCAAACAATCTACATATAAAGTTGCTTGACATGGATCAAATAGTTCACAATGCCATCCGGTCTCTGATAAATGGGCATATGCATGCAAACCATCAGTGACTAGTGTTTATACGAAGGGTGGCTCAAAGGTTCTGAGATTAACTAAGGATGAAGTACTGTATAATCCATAACAGTTTGTGTGTATTAAGTGTTATAGGTTTTATGCTCTTAGGCTACATTTGAACCAAATACACAATCTTGTAGTCATCAAAGTGACTAGCTATTCTCTGTTGATGAAAATGGACAAACTTGGCTTCTGCATTGTCATCAAGTATCTCCAACTGAAGGGCTAACTCCAACAGCCAGCCATGCAGTATTGGTTTCAACTTTAAGGGATGATGATCCTTCCTTTGTCACTGTTAACAGTTAAGGGGTGAGCAACTCAGTTTAAGAGAAGAGAGCATCGAAAATTATCCAAGACCAGGAAAATCTTCAACTGCCACTACTGTTGATACAATATAAGACACCACCAATACAGTAGGCATTTCTCATGAGAAAGTTTGAAGAATAAACTGGGTGTGATAAATGTTACAAGTTTGGCTTTGAACTTATTAACGATTATCCATATTCACCAGATTTGGCACTGCTAGATTTCTACCTCTTCCCACATTTAAAGAAAAAAACTGTTTGAAATGATGATGACATCATTTATGCTGTGGGTGACTTATGAATCCACCAGGAGGAAGCTCTCAACACTAGTGTGATCCAGGCACTCGAGCATCATTGGCAGCAATGTGTGGAAGGCGGAGGAGATAATGTTGAAAAATAATTACCTACAAACTCTATCAATGTAATTCATCATATTTAGGCTCAGAACCTATCAGCCATCCATTATAGTTTTATTATTTCCATTTTCTATCTCTATATAATTAAAATTCCGGTATACTTTATAACTGCAAATTCTTGTCCAAGACAATGTATCTTACTACTATAGTGCATGGTGGCCATTTTGGATGTAAATGATGTTGCAATGTCTTGATTAGTTGGGAGTAGTTCGATATGAATCCTCTGATCCCTAAAACACCATCATGAACATCAACACTTTTGTCATAGTTGATGAAGTATTGGAGACGTTTCCAGGTCTGCTTTGACAGCCATCTTGGACACCATCTTGATATTTCAAAATATCAAGTTTACACCTATTGGATCAGCACTTATGACAGATGTAAAAACAACAAAGAACATAGTGGGTACCAATCTACAAGGTTTATAAGTGCTTTAATAAACACAGATTTCTCAGATTGTTTGACCACCTGAATAATAAATATTAAAAGTATGATAACTAGGTAAAGCTACCCTATTGAAAAGTCCATCATGTATTTTTGTTTTGTCTTAGGGTGTACTAAAAGAATTATAACAGTTTTGTTTGGTACCCTCAGATGGTACCAATGTTTGGTCTGGCTTATGGACTATAAGAAACTGGTGATAATATGGTTCCAACTCTAAATAACAGCTAGTGACTGGTACCAAGTTTCTACATATCACAGCATGGCACTGAGTATATAAGAAACAGTTGGTTAAAGTTTGTTTAATTTAATTTGTTGTTTTGTTTAATGACACCACTAGAACATATTGATTAATCAATCATCGGTTATTGGATGTCAAACATTTGGTAACTCTGACAGAGTCTTAGAGAGGAAACCCATTTTATTATAGGAACACGATTTTTCTACACTATTCTGATCTTGCTGTAGTTTATCTTGAATTTGAGTAATAGTTTTCCCTAACATGAACATTTTTTAAATCATCTGCATACATACTTGTGTTACAATGTTCAATGTATAATGGAAGATACACACACACGCACGCACGCACGCACGCACGCACACACGCACGCACGCACGCACACACACACACACACACACACACACACACGACACTATACCATATATAATATAGTCCAGTTTAGAAAATAGTACCTCATAAAAAAAATACTACAAAATTCTGATATGCTTTTTGAAATCTTTGATGATTTCACATAGGTCGACCTCTGTAGTATTTAAATAAGCCATTGGTTTGACATTACTTGTTACATGTAGTACTAACTGATAACAACTGTGCAAGTGGCATAGTGCCATTTGTATAACAGCAACATGAGGCAGTGATCAGACATGGGAATTGTTAACTGAAAAATGTTGTGGTCAACCTATGTTGATTTGTTTTATACAGTAGTTAATTGTCAGTTGAGAGCACTCTCTAAAATTAGTAGTCACATGACCCTCTTGATAGTGTTGTATTTTTCACAGAATATATTCTAACATAGTAATTGTATTGAACTGCATGGAGTAATTAATGGTGGTGTGTAACCTTATGACTTCTATAATATCTGTAATATTGTTGCACTCATTAAGGTAATTATAATTAATCAAGACTTACAAATTGGTGATTTGTGATTCCTCATCATATAACTGTTTTGCCATCATTGGTAAAGTTTATTTTGTTTAACAACACCACTAGTAAAATAAGTCCCAACGTCATTTCATAAATATCATAAATACTCATGCAATAATCTATCTATAGCTATACCTAGAGGGAAAAGTTGAAATGATCTTTTAAAAACTGATAATTGTATACCATATTTCAAAAAAGGTAATTGTATACCATACTAAAAAAACCCCAAACCTAACTGATAATTGTATACATTGTACCATACTAAAAAAACAATAACCGATAATTGTATACATTGTACCATACTAAAGAACAATAACCGATAATTGTATACATTGTACCATACTAAAAAAAACAATAACCGATAATTGTATACATTGTACCATACCAGAAAACAATAACCGATAATTGTATACATTGTACCATACTAAAAACAATAACCGATAATTGTATACATTGTACCATACAAAAAAACAACAATTGATAATTGGATACCATATTAAAAAACAACAACTGATAATTGGATACCATATTAAAAAACAACAACTGATAATTGGATACCATATTAAAAAACAACAACTGATAATTGTATCCCTTACTAAAAAACAATAACTGTTAATTGTATACATTGTACCATACTAAAAAACAATAACTGATAATTGTATACATTGTACCATACTAAAAAACAATAACGGATAATTATATACATTGAACCATACTAAAAAATAATAACGGATAATTATATACTTTGTACCATACTAAAAAACAACAATTGACAATTGGATACCATGCTAAAAAACACCTGATACCATAATAAAAAATAACAATTGATAATTTTGAAATAATTTAGGATTTTTGGGTGAAAAAATTAGAATCTGAAATCTGATAAAAAAAAAAAATCTGAAAAGTCACATCCGTGATATTAAAAATGTGTCTTTAGTTTTATAAAACCTCAGGATCTTGACATATGTCAATAGTATTATTATTGATTTGTTATGGCTGTCATAGGAGCTAACAGTACCATGCATCAACACATCTTTGCAGCTTGCTTAATTAGTACAGGTCTTGATATTTCAAAGTATTCGTCATGCCACCCATAGTCACACTTCCGCTTCTTTCACAGGCCCAGAATGAAGTGAACAATACCCAAGTGATAAGCCACCCAGATGAGTTGTATGGAGGGCAAAGAAACCCATTACTAGTCCACTCCTTTTCATTATGCTGATAGGAAATGACTGCATTATTCATTATTCCATTATTAATGTGGAAATAGGTTTTTGGCGCCTCGTCTATTACTGACTATTTATGCACACAGAGAACTGAAGGACAGTTCATTCATTGAAACCAAGAAACTTGACAAAGAAAAATTCTTAGTAAAAATAAAGTTATCAGATGTTTTTAAAATTTTAAATCAGTAACAAATTGTCTACTTTTTAATGCAAATATGTCAGTGCAAATAGGTCAAAGAAATGACATCATATACCTGTCATGGACAGAACTTTCTGGCAAAGTAAAAGGTTGTGCCCATGACAGGCATACTTGAACAGTTTTCTGATGGAAGCATGCCAAAAATTACCCACACCCACACCCGAATCCAGGATAAAACCCCACTGGAAAAAACCCCACCCAGACATAACCCCACTGGAAAAAACCCCACTCGGACATAACCCCATCAATAAATGAGAAAAATGGACAAAACCCCACTGTGACCATTTTACACATAAAACTGAAAAATATGAAATAAAGTTGAAATTTCTGTTTTGGAAGAATAAAATTATAAATAAAATTCACAAAATAGATTATGATAAAGAATAAAGTTTACATTTGTATTTTGATCAGTCAAGTGTTGCACTGATTGCATTGATCTCCATGACAAAGGATTATCTGAACTTTGTGATCAAGAGATTAAGGAGGCCAGGTTTTCTTCTAAGAGATCAAGGAAATCATGGATTTAGGGCTTCCCATTGTTGATTGGGTATGTCATAAATTCTACATCAGATGGACCCCTTATAAGGTTGAAGAATACTACGTCAGTATTCATTTCCTGAGAACTGTAAATACAACTATGGAAGTTATCAAGAACAACAAGGGTGGTCTCAAGCTAATTCACGAAGGCTACTTGTATACTAAGAGGTATGCCAGGAAGAATATTCGATGGGAGTGTTCCAGCAGAGCGTATGCGCCGTATTCCCCCTGCGTACGCACCATCCATCTGGAATGTGCACACCATCACATTGAAAGGTGGATCCAGAACCAATAACATATGTGAGGGGTGGAACAATTCCTTTGCGAAACTAGTTGGACATGCCCACCCAACCATCTGGAGAGCCATAGACAGCATTCGGAAGGATCAAACCCAGGCTGCTACTGCACGACTTATGGATGAGCGTGGTGAACGACCTGCAAAACGGGTACGACACCACATAAAGAAGCTGCAGACGAAGCTCCATAACCTCTGCACTGACAGACGGGATGACATCAAGTCCATTTCGGAAGTTCTGAAAGGCATCGGCCACTGTGTGAGGTGGAAGTAGGCTAGATTACACTTGTTTCAATAAAAAATAAATACTGTATATACGATTTTGTTATATATTGAGATATATGAGTGGGGTTATGTCCGAGTGGGGTTTTTTCTGTGTGGGGTTATGTCCGAGTGGGTTTTTTTCCAGTGGGGTTTTATCCAGTGGGTTTTTTTTCCGGGTGGGGTTTTGTCCGTTTACCCCCACACCCACACCCACAACCACACTCACAGACATCATATAATGTTGGAGGAGAAGGACATGGTTCAGTGGAATGGTGTCAGTCCAAAAGTCAGACGTTGCATAACGCAGACGTCTTAAAACAACACAAGACACGGCTGAGCACATTACTAATGACCTGCCTTTTACCTTGAATAATACATGTAGTAAATAATGGAATAGTCTGATACAACTAAATACAGAACACAGAACATTATTATATAAAATTAAGATTTATTTATACATTTTAACACATGTCCATTTAACACATTTTTTTCCTAATTTTAAAAGATTTGGATGGTGAAGTTGAATTGATTAATTCCATTTACCACATTACAATTAAGCTCTCACTGTTGCTTGTGTGGAATCAGTAGAAAAGACTTTACTGTGCAATAAAAAGTAAAGTTTGTTTTATTTAACGACGCCACTAGAGCACATTGATTTTTTTATCTTATCATCGGCTATTGGATGTCAAACATATGGTCATTCTGACACTGTTTTTAAGAGGAAACCCGCTGTCGCCACATAGGCTACTCTTTTGTGACAGACAGCAAGGGATCTTTTATTTGTGCTTCCCACAGGCAGGATAGCACAAACCATGGCCTTTGTTGAACCAGTTATGGATCACTGGTCAGTGCAAGTGGTTTACACTTACCCATTAAGCCTTGCGGAGCACTCACTCAGGGTTTGGAGTCGGTATCTGGATTAAAAATCCCATGCCTCGACTGGGATTCGAACCCAGTACCTACCAGCCTGTAGACCAATGGCCTAACCACGATGCCACCGAGGCCAGTGCTTACTGTGCAATAATGAATGAATGAATGAATGAATGAATGAATGTTTAACGACACTGCAGCACGAAAAATACATCGGCTATTGGGTGTCAAACTATGGTAATGCAAATAAATAAAGTGATGATCAACATCAATATAAAAATTCAAGGTTTAAACAAAAACAGTGTAAAGAACAGTGCAAAAATACAAATACAAATATCACAGAATTTTACGGACACTGAATTTTACTCTAAACTTCAATTTGTGCTGTATTGGCCATTCTCAAAGATAATGTTACACCCCTGCACCACGGTGAGGTTACAGCACGCACAGGGGTACTGTGCAATAAAGTCAGTCAGCTAAATGGTTAACACTGCTGACCCACTGCTGGACATAGCTTGCTGGACATAGCTTGCTGGACAGACTGGAGCAGTACCACTAAAGGTAGTACTAAACCAAATATACCATTAATATTACAATGACATATTTGCTTATAAGTACTTGGCCACACATCATATATATTTAGATAATATCTATATTTGTCTGAACACCAACCTATGGTATGTGTATAACGATTTTCTTAAATATGTACAGATATCTCATGTATTTAGTTTTCGTTATACATGTTGTTCTTATAGAATTTTATTTATTAGTCTTTGTATATGTTTATTATCAACCATCCAGAGAGTGCTCTATTGATTCCCGTAGTTATTTCAACCAATCAAAAGAATATATATATTAATATGTATCTTGACTCGTTTGTGACAGTTCTGGTACAGTCATGACAATTACCCCTTACCAACAAACTTAATTTTAAAATCATTAGTATAGTCCTGGATTTGTTTGAAATAAATAGTTTTAATATTTCAATTTTATATTAATAGGTCTGCAAACTAAATCATAAAAACATTTATATATATATATAGTTTCAGAGACAAGCATTCTGCATACTACTGGTATATCAGTGATTATTTTACAACTTTACAAATAAAACAGGTCCTTCAACACCCAGTTTACATAACAAAAAAACCAAAAAAAACAAACAAGAAAGAAAGAAAATCAATAATATGTACATGTTAAAGTTTAATGAAACTCAAGGATGAACAAACACAATACACATGTATAAACTAATGGTCTTGAAATAAAGGTTTAAGTCTATACAAGAAGAAGGTGAAATGAAAACCACAATCCATCAGATGTTAACAACAAAATGGCTGTTATTTTCTTCTATGATCTAAAACAATTAGAAAACAGAAAATGTCCACCTAAAGGTCAGTGGGACACTTTGATGTGCAGATCAATAAACTTTAACAAAGACCTAATCTGAAATAGCTTCTCCAGTCATGATTCCGACAAAAATGGTTACAAGATAATAAAGAATATTCAGCAATGTATCTATTATAAAAAGGATAAGTAAGAAAACCATCACAAGTCGGGTAACTATATGTTCATTAATCACCATGCACAATGAAAGCAAGCAAAATCTGGTAGCTCCAATATTAAAGGTAAATGGATACACAGGATAAATAACAGACGTCACGATGTCTTAATTGCCTCAGACCATATAGCCATGGACAACAATGGATTACAAGTCTGTTAGGCCGTTGCTAATGCACCTTACCGGTAATATGAATGTGATGTCACTGTCACTTCTGCCTTATACCTAGTTTCACTAAAATAGTTTGTGTTCACACTTACATTAATAGGTAGTACTAAACCAAATACTTTTCAGCTGGGTCAAAGTTCAAGGTGTACCCATCTGTTCGATAGAGCACTTAATACCACGAGTCCTGTGATTGGTGATAAATGTGAGTGTGTTGGTTGTAAAAAAAATAGCTTCATCTGGGGAAAATATTTATGCAATTTTATTTCATCTAGTACTACTCTTTGAGAATCCTTGCTTACCGGTATATTAAGTGGATGATATTTATCAGCCATGGTTATCGACAAATTCAGATAATTTTAGAAAATTTGTTTCTAATTTTCATTATTATTCATACTTACCTAGTACTAGCATAACAACAATGCTATACGACCCTGAGTTATAACCTCCACTGCAGAATTATCTCCCCTTGCCAGATGTGTAACCTACACCCGCGCATGGGTAGACCGTATATCCTCGTCATCGATTCAAAGTCCGGAATGACTGAATCAAAAAAGACCTCCCTCGGGGCGGGTGGGAGGTAACGGTTGTTGTGCTAGTACTAGGTAAGTATGAATAATAATGAAAATTAGAAACAAATTTTCTAATAGTCTTATTCAACTTACCGTACTAGCACAACAACAATACTATAACAGACATGATATAACACTGTTAAAGCATGAGAATTTAACATTAAAGGGAGGAGGTAAGAAAACAAGGAGGACTTACCCATTCAACCAGTAGTGTTCGTCTCAAGTAATGATACACTGAAAAAGCAACCCACATCATACGAGGTATAAAATGTCAAAGTGACTTTTAAATTGAAGAACTACAACCCCAATTAAAAGTAAACCAAGTTAACAAGGTGAGGAAACCCGCACACCAAGTAATGGTAAAAGACATTCGACTGCCCCAGATAGTCAACCATCCACCCCCCCACTCCCCAAACAGGAGGTGGAGAACCATCTCCCAGAAAGACAGCCGGTAGCGACCTGGCGAAATAAGGGTCACCCCCTACTTGTGGCCCTGCGCACTGAAATGACTTGCTGCCCTGCAATGACTGATTGAATCCGCCGAGTTCCGTCCGGACCAACAGCCATATCACGGAAATAAAACCGGTCAAACGAGTGTCGACCTTTCCAAAACCCCGCACTCATGACCTTGAAAATGTCCAAAGAATCATGGAAATTAAGGGCAGCAGAAATCGCCCGAATCTCATGAGGTCGAACGGAGAAATTCCGCAGAACATGTTCACCCGCCTTCTCATATGCCAGTTTGATGGTTGCAGCAATCCATCTCGACAAAGCATTCTTTGTAATGTCTCCTGGTTGGCGAGTGAAAGAGATAAAGAGTCTCTTCGTGTTTTGCCGGAGATTTCTAGTACGCTCCAAATAGATTTTCAAAGCCTGCACCGGACAAAGAAGTCTATCAGAATTATCCGCAGAAAGCGTACGAGATAAACATTGAATGATGGCCGGAGGAAACTCTTCCCCTGGCACCTGGTTCTTAACCACGAAAACAGGATCAGTACGTAACGCAACTGACCCATCCGTATTGTAATCCACCAAATCATGCAAAAAAGCATGAATCTCACTAATACGACGGCAAGCCGCTAGTGAGACCAGAAACTAAGTTTTCCACGTCAAATGACGAAGACTGGCGAATTTCAAAGGCTCGTAGGGCTTGCCTTTGAGTGCATGAAGAACCAGAAAAACATTCCATTTAGGCAAAATGGAAGGCTTCTCAACCGTGTTTTGCAACGACTTAAGCAAGTCATGCAACACGAGATTCGTTGAGAAATCTTGACGTCCACACTGCCTCAGAGTAGTGAAAATGGACGACCGGTGACTTCTCACTGTTTGAAACTTCAGTTGTCTTTCTTGGACAAGAGCCAGAAAGTACTCAGCTAAGTCATTAACAGTAGGCGACAAGGGATCCACGTCCCTCTCAGTCGCCCAACGAACCCAAGCACGCCAGTGACACTGGTAGACCCTCTCCGTAGGCTGGTGCTTCAAAGAGGAGACGAGCTCAGCAACCCATTTAGAAAAGCCTCAGTTTCGGAGGGAAACCCTGACAACCGCCATGCTTGAAGTCGGAAAACCTCCGGCTTCGGATGCCACTCCGTCCGACGCAGTCTCTGATTGAGCAGATCGGGTATCAACGGCAACCGCACCGGCTCCTGCACTAAAAGTGACAGGAGCAGAGGAAACCAGGCTTGAGCTGCCCAACTCGGGGCTACGAGCGTGACACGACAAGGTTGCTGTCTGATCTTTGCCAGAACCTTGCCAAGCAGAAACGGAGGAGGAAAGGCGTAAAAATCCAGTCCCGTCCAGTCCATGCTCAACGACATGCCCGACATAACAAATGCTGATCAAACAGGGGCAGTCATTTAAGACAACCCCCCTCGGCACACGCAACCAACCGGTTGGAGCCCGAGGATTCCGTGTCAGACATTAACCCCCTGTGTAAATCACCCAAAAGACCTCGTATGACAGAGTAAAACAAAATTACAAATTAATAAACAATTTAACAATTTGACTAAAAATTTTACTACAGAACTCGAACACGACTGCAATGGATGACTGCCGAATCAAAAACGAGGATATACGGTCTACCCATGCACGGGTGTAGGTTATACATCCGGCAAGGGGAGATAATTCTGCAGTGGAGGTTATAACTCAGGGTCGTATAGCATTGTTGTTGTGCTAGTACGGTAAGTTGAATAAGACTATTAACAATTTATAAACAAAATATTAGTGTTACCGTATAAGGAATCTCTCTGTGTAGATGAGTAATGTTTTTTTGTAAATAAAATGCAACTCGAGTAGAAATGTACAATATTTGCATACAAATCATCCTAAGCTACATTTTTTCATATACTGGTATGTAGAAATCCAATAAAGAATTGATATCCAATCTAGGAAATGCATTTGGTTAATACACTGGGTTAAATTGCCTTGGCTTCTATAATGCATTTTCATTTCCATTTGAAGATTTTTGCCAAATGAAGACGTGAATTACACTGACATCATATGCTTGCTTTGTCACAGATACTGAAATAGACTGCACTCAGCACTGAATGCATATGACAAGATAGTGGTGATCTGTAGAACTTTAATTCTTCAACAATCAAACAAGCATGAACATTAATCAAATATATAAAATGCACATATAAGTATTCAAGGTAAAGTGTTGGGTGGTATTTAGCCCAATGGTAAAGCACTTGCTTGATACACGACCAGTCTAGAATTGATCCCCATCAGTGGGACAATTAGACTATTTTAATAATTTCTACTTCCAGCCAGTGCATCACAACTGTGGTATATGCTATCCTGTCTGTGGGCTGGTGCATATAAAAGATCCCTTGCTAATAATGGCAAAATGAAGCGGGTTTCCTTTCTAAGACTATAAGTCAGGATTACCAAATGTTTTACATCCAATAGCCGATGATCATGATTAATAAATCAATGTGCTCTAGTGTTTAAAATAAAATTAAAAAAATTCATGTGCTAAAACATTTATTTGGTTCTGGTTGCATCATGGATTTTCTTTCTTATAATTAGTATGGAAAATAAAATGTTTCAAACTTGTTGAAATGGATCACACAAGGGTTTAAGGCAACATTTTCCAGGACCCACCTATGCAATACATTGAATAATTTGACTGTATTTGCAGTGAAAAGAAGTTCTTTTTCCAGACCTGCCAGGCATACACATTAGTATTCAGGTGCTTCTCGTCTCGTCACTAGATCATTTTTAGAGCAGCCCTCTAAACTTGCTGAAAGACTCTGGCTAGCGGGGAGTTGTAAGTAATATATCTATAATAAAATCACAGAGAGCAATTCTCTCATTATTCTTAGAATGTGGAGCACTGGGACTCCTCAATTGACATCGTGAGTAATATATTCTACGTGGCCAAATTTATAAAAGTACCTGGAGCAAGGCTGTCAAGTGTTACTGAATACAGAGAAAATAGTGTCTAGCAGGTCAATTTAATCAGAAATCAAATTAATGAATGGTGTTAGAGGAAATTAATCTGAATACTTTCCAATAAAAAAAATGAGATAAGAAAATAGAATGTAACTGTCCACAAGATAAGCTAAATTGTTTTGATCTCTGCTGACCTTTAAGTACTAAAGGAATGCAGTTTGTAGTAATAATGGTAATTACCTGCAATAATAAGAAAAAAGAGGGGAAAAGGAAAGAAATCTGTGTTAGATGACATTCCAAAATAGATGATGATCATGATGGTATATTTAATTTTTATGGTTATACATCCAACCAAGACAGCACTACACTGGCTTATTAAACTTGCTACTAATTGAACAATCTAGTAGGTTCCTCTAAGACTATATGTTAGAATTATCAAATGTCTGAAATCCAATAACCGATGATTAATAAATTAATTTGCACTTGAGATTAAAAAAAAACCAACTAACTATTTACAACATTCTGTATTGATACGTTTAAAACAAAAATAAAAAGTTCACATTTTATATCCAAGTACTGGTAAGATTTAAGCATCTTTTTCTGGATATGCAAACAAAGAATCTGGGTTCTTGGTCAAAACACAAAACAATTTCATTTATTTAGACTTGTTTTCGTGCTTAATTAAAGTTCAAGCACACTGTCATGTGCACACACCTCAGCTATTTGGGCTGTGTGTCCAGGACAGTGGGTTAGTGGTTAGGGAGCTTACACCTACCCACTGAGTTGTTAAACTTGCTCTGGGAGGGAGCCTGTTCTGGGATCTGAACCCACTACTGAGGCTGATCACAAAACAATTTTAAGCCTGGACTATTTCATTAGCGTCCTATTACTCTGATTGGTATCAGTGGATTCTGTATTTGACACCGATTAAGTGTGTGCAACCGGTGTAAAAAGTGCTGTCTCAGGATTAATCATGTATGGATAAGACACTGAATATCACCTAAAAGAAAATAAGATCAAATTGGGTTTATGCAGGGGTAAAAACCTATTAAGTATTAACTATCAATGTACACATAGTCATTTGTCAAATCAGAAACAGACGCTTGCTTCTAGTCCGATTCACAGTCTTTTGAAGCAGAAGATTGTAAATCCTATCAACTATGAAGCTATTGTTACCCAACACTTGCTGCCAGACAGTGGAAATTAGCCGTGAAAAAACCCCTGCTGGAAATTAAGGAAAGAACAACAATTTAAATGTAGGGTTATTCTTAGATGCAAGAAAGAAAGAAAGAAATGTTTTATTTAACAATGCACTCAACACATTTTATTTACAGTTATATGGCGTCAGACATATGATCAAGGACCACACAGATTTTGAGAGGAAACCCGCTGTCGCCACTACATGGGCTACTCTTTCCGATTAGCAGCAAGGGATCTTTTATTTGCGCTTCCCACAGGCAGGATAGTACAAACCATGGCCTTTGTTGAACCAGTTATGGATCACTGGTCAGTGCAAGTGGTTTACACCTACCCACTGAGCCTTGTTGAGCACTCACTCAGGGTTTGGAGTCAGTATCTGGATTAAAAATCCCATGCCTCGACTGGGATCCGAACCCAGTACCTACCAGCCTGTAGACCGATGGCCTGCCACGATGCCACCGAGGCCAGTTCAAAGTTATGATGTCATTGGATGTTTTTTCTCGAAGAAGGCAGTATTCCAGAAATAATCATTCTGTCCCTATGATCACATTGTGAGAATAGCTTTGATAGATATTAGATATTAGTTTTAACCAAGTCTTTAGCTTCTATTTCAAACTTTTATCTCATCTGGATGCATAAAGGTCTTTACTGTTTCTTTATTTCTTCTGACTGTATTTCTTGAAAATGTCTGTGATTTTTTTTCACCCAGGATTTATTTGATTGTAACTTTATTCTTTGTCTGTCGTGAACCGGTAACCTAACCACGACGCCACCGAGGCCAGTGTCTCAGATGCAAGATACATCTCACAGCTAATTTAAAACTTTGTATTAAAAAACATACTTGCATATTGATGATTCACTGCTTTAGAAGAAGTTTTTTTGTCATATTTTACTATATGAAATACGCATTGAATTTTGAAATTTGATCTTGATACTTTAGGATTCCGTCAGCTGAGATTTAAAGAAGCAAGGAATTTTGCTAAATTTGCAGCCTGTTAAAAAGCATCTCCCTCCCCTCCAGTTGGACCAGAAGGGGACTGATACCAAAACTGGCCAAAAGCTTGATGCCACTTGAGTTAAATAATCTAAAGGTTGTAAATGTTTTTATACTATGTATCTAATAACTGAGTCAGTTGAATCCGTAACAATAAAAAAATGTGTCAAAATACTACTGTATTTACTGTATCGAAATTTTATTACATATAGCCACAGTACTTGTAAACAAGGAATGGCATGCATGGCAGTATTAAATGTTCTATTGACAGTGTTTGCACTTTGACCTTGAGAGATGCTAGTATAGCTTGTACAAATTATCCTCCCCAACCGAGCCTTTATGTTTAAATGAGTATCAGTCAATTGGTTAAAAAAAATTAATGTTTGTTTAATGACACATTTTAAACTACAGCTATCAGGTATTTAAATGGTACTTGTGACACTTGGTCAAGACAGAGAAGGAAAAAATACATGAGCTGCAGAGCAGGGTTTATCACAGGGACCATGGCCGTTACTCTGTTCACATGTCAGGAGCAGGGTGTATCACAGGGACCATGGCCGTTACTCTGTTCACATGTCAGGAGCAGGGTGTATCACAGGGACCATGGCCGTTACTCTGTTCACATGTCAGGAGCAGGGTGTATCACAGGGACCATGGCCGTTACTCTGTTCACATGTCAGGAGCAGGGTGTATCACAGGGACCATGGCCGTTACTCTGTTCACATGTCAGGAGCAGGGTGTATCACAGGGACCATGGCCGTACTCTGTTCACATGTCAGGAGCAGGGTGTATCACAGGGACCATGGCCGTTACTCTGTTCACATGTCAGGAGCAGGGTGTATCACAGGGACCATGGCCGTTACTCTGTTCACATGTCAGGAGCAGGGTGTATCACAGGGACCATGGCCGTTACTCTGTTCACATGTCAGGAGCAGGGTGTATCACAGGGACCATGGCCGTTACTCTGTTCACATGTCAGGAGCAGGGTGTATCACAGGGACCATGGCCGTTACTCTGTTCACATGTCAGGAGCAGGGTGTATCACAGGGACCATGGCCGTTACTCTGTTCACATGTCAGGAGCAGGGTGTATCACAGGGACCATGGCCGTTACTCTGTTCACATGTCAGGAGCAGGACATAGCCCTGTGGTAAAGCGCTTGTCTGATGCAAGGTCGGTCTGGGATCAATGCCCATCAGTGGGCCCATTGGATTATTTCTCAGTCCAGCCAGTGCACTACAACTGGTACAGAAAATGCCATGGTATGTGCTATCCTGTCTATGGGATGGTGCATATAAAACATTCTTTCTACAACAGATTCAGGCCTTCAAAGACATGTATTTGTATTCCCCAGACCATCAAACTGACAGTGCCCCTCCCCACCCTCACACACTTTCAAATACACTCTGCCGGCCCTGAAACCTGCTGCCTAATAGGCTCCTCCTACTGAATAACAGCAAGGTGTCTTTTAACACAGGATATTACATACCATAACCTTTGATATACCAATCATGGAGCCATGAAGAAAGCAGAAAATTCCCTATGTGTCTGCCAAGACAGATCAGCTTTATGGCTCATTAACCTTAGTTGTAAATTCCTCCATTGATCAACAAACATCCAGTGCTCTCGTTTTGTCAAATAACATTTACTCGTTTGTCCAAATGAACAAATTAATGACTTGTATGCCCATTATATTGTAAATGTTAGAATACTGTGTGTGCCCTTTATTGTTCTTTATTTCTGCCACAAAAGCCTCTTGTGTTCTGTAAAATGGAGAACAAACTGATAACCTAATTATCTGTGGATCAATGTTCCTAGGGAAAACAATACAAAGATCAATTTGTGGAAAGTGCTGATCAGCATTAGTGTCAATGCAAAGTATTCTAGTGCAATAAGGTCACACTCCTAACAGAACAGCTGTCTGCGTGTGTTATGCTTTAGCATGCTCATATACCACAAAGGTTTCCAGCATGTCCACCCCAGGGTTTGGTCTCTGGGAAGCCAGGGGCCCAATCTGGGGCAGATACCAGCCGTCTGCCTCGTGAGAGGTGATCAGCAATTAGAAAAAGTGGTCACTACTTGTGACAATGGTGAGAGAAGAAACCTGCTACTACTACATATAATTTAAGAAATAAAAAATTCTTTATATTATTTAATCAGTAAGTATTAGGTATGACACACAATAATTATATTTATATAAAGTACCTTTAAGTTCTTCATTTAAGGATTGTCTGTTATTTCTTTTACATTCATCGGGGTATGAACAAACAAAAATCATCCACAGACCGATGTGAATCGGCAAAGCTACCCAGATGAACGTAAAAGAAATGACAGACAATACTTATAATTAAATTTGAATCAACCAAGCTAATAATAACACTAAAATGTCATACTTTATTTTGAATTATGTTTTATCCATAAACAATAACGCTCAATAAGACAACTTGCCCATATAAAATGACATCATCAGATACGTCGTCAGGGAATTTTTACGTTCATTGAGAAATGAACAAACTCCTGTTCCTATGGCTGGACCAATGGGATGATGTTACATTGTAATGAATGTAACAGACATTTAATTATTTTAAAATGTTACTGTAGTCTAATGTTATAAGCTAGAGCCATCAATATGTCACCATTTTTACTGTTTCATTTTGTTTTGTTTTATTTTGTTTAACAACACCACTAGAGCACATTGATTCAATCATCGGCTATTGAATGTCTAACATTAGTAATTCTGACCAGTAATAGTCAGCAGAAACCAGCTACATGTTTCCTAATGCAGCAAGGGATCTTTTTATATGCACTTTCCCACAGACAGAAAAGCACATACCACGGCTTTGACCAGTTGTGGTGCACTGGCTGAAACAAAAAAAAAAACCCCAGTCAGTTGAATGGATCCACCAAGGTGGTTCAATCTTGCGACATAACTACCACAAATGAGCACTCAACAAACTGAACTAAGTCCTGCCCCCCCCCCCCCCCTATTTTTACTGAGCCCAATCACTAAGTCCTGCACAAGGAATAAAGACATTCCAGCAATGGTAACTGGTTGAAAAAAACCCCGTTAAAATCCCTCCCAGTGAGAACTCCTCCTGGTCAACACCCTACCAGTCAAACCCTCCCCTCCCTTATACCGTTATTAATGAATTTATTCATTCCATGGCATCAAAATAAGCACACAGTCTGTGGTAACTCATGTATAGATTGCCAAAAATTACAGGGTTGATAACCTATAGGTTATGATACGTTTATAAAGTTGACAATTCCAAGTGTTATTACTATAAAATTTGTTTTCTAGATCTACTGATATGTTTTTAATTCATTCATATCACTGTTCCTCTTTCGATTCTTGCACATGTATGTGTATTGTATATTTTAATAACACTCAAATGATACAAATTTGGGGTGTAGTATTCGTTTAATAAGATTTTGTGGATAACAAAGTATCGTTATTGACTTTTTTTAACATATGGTCATCTTCTGGTAACCTGAATAACCATTTTTAGTTTATTTTGATGCCTAAGAAAGGAGAAGAGTATAGGTTTGGCTGGACTTAAGTAGTTTTGGAACTGATCCTCAGGTTTTAAACACATAGTAATACAAGAATTAGAATACTGAGAATCAACAAAGACAACAATCATAGCATCAAGCCATTTGTTAGACTCATCCTTTTATAGCCATTTTTACTCACAGTCAAACAAAATCATGCTCCAAATACTGATCAATTTATCTTTTTTTACTCCTGTAAGAAAATGATCTTCAACTGCAAACAGCCAAAAAACTATTAGTTTTATCCTTGACAATTAAACATACATTTTTCTGTCTATGTTTTTTATCCGTGACCGTTAAATATACATTATTCTGTCTATGTACTTGACATTGAACAACTGCCTTGCTATAAGTACCTACGTCATGATGGTGGCAAGATGGTTTATTCTTAGTGTATGGATGCACTCAGGATGCTGTTAAAATGCAAGATATTATTTATACTGAACAGATGTGTGGTATGACACTGGTCGCCATTTCACTTATTCAGTGACACACTTGTTAAATAAATTAAAAGTATCCAGTGCACAGAAAATGATTAACTCTTGAACAACTTGGTTCAGAAAACAACTCCCTCAGTGGACTTAGAGCCCCCCCCCCCCCCCCGTCACAAACTCTCTCCCCATGACTGGTATAACAAACGTTCTGGTATAGTATGTACTGTCCTGTCTATAGTATAGAGCATAAAAAAGATGCCTTCCTGTTTAATCATTAAGAGTAGCCTAAATTTGGTTGCAGGTTCCTTCTCTCTTTTTCTTGTTTCAAAATAACCATGCTCCCAAAATTACCATGCCCCCAAAATAACCATGCCCCAAAATAACCATGCCCCCAAAATAACCATATGTCAGACACCAAACAGCCACAGTTTCAAGATGTTGAGGTCATGTTAAATACTCCTTTCCTTTATTTCAGTTAAAAATTGGTTTAACGACACCACTCGAGCACATTGATTAATTAATTTGATAATTTTTACAGTCTTAGAGAGGAAACACACTACGGTTTTCAATTAGCAGTAAGAGTTCTTTTATATGTACTTTCCCACAGACAGGACAGCACATACCACAACCTTTGACCAGTTGTAGTGCACTGGTTGGAACAAGAAAACCCCCAATAAGTTATACAATATATGTATATATATATATATATATATACTCTTCAAAAAAAGAAACGCAAAAGGGTACAAATGGGTTATAACTCCGATTTTATGTTTCCTACCGGTTCATGCTTTGTGAATATAAGGTCATTGCATGTCCCAAACACATTCCCACGGTTACATTCGATAAAACGCAGCTACTGTACAATAAAGTTCCAAAATGTGAATATTCGCAAAAACGCAGCCACGTGCAAACCATGTCACCACTGCACGTGCGTTGTCTGCACGTGCAACATGAACAGCGACAGTATAAAAGTGCAGGGTGTTCGCTTGCCTGGCCTCTGTATCTGGCCGACAGTTGACAATCCAGGACATGCCACGTCTCAGTGAACCGCAGAGAAACAATGCCATCGGCCGACTAGACGCAGGCGAATCCAGAACGGCCGTTGCCAGGGCATTCCATGTGTCCCCAAGCACCATCTCCAGACTGGGACCGTTACCAGCAACATGGATCAACACGTGACCTCCCTAGATCCCGTCGACCACGGGTCACTACCCCCGGGCAGGACCGCTACATCCGGGTACGCCACCTTCGGGAACGATTGACTACTGCCACCTCCACAGCCGCAGCAATACCAGGTTTGCGCAGGATATCCGACCAGACCGCACGGAACCGCCTACGTGAGGTACGAATTCGTGCCAGACGTCCAGTTCGAGGTGTCATCTTAACACCACAACACCGTCGACTCCGACTGCAGTGGTGCCAGATTCATCGACAATGGCCTCAACTGCGATGGAGACAGGTGTGGTTCAGTGACGAGTCCCGATTTCTGCTCCGACGTCATGATGGAAGATGTCGCGTGTATAGGCGTCGTGGTGAACGTTATGTGGCAAACTGCGTGCAGGAAGTGGACAGATTCGGCAGGGGTAGTGTCATGGTGTGGGCAGCCATCTCACACACTGGCAGAACTGACCTGGTCCACGTGCAGGGCAACCTGAATGCACAGGGCTACATTGACCAGATCCTCCGGCCACACATCGTTCCAGTTATGGTCAACGCCAACGCAGTGTTCCAACATGACAACGCCAGGCCTCACACAGCATGTCTCACAACGGCTTTCCTACAGAACAACAACATTAATGTCCTTCCTTGGCCATCGATATCAACGGATTTGAACCCAATTGAGCATCTATGGGATAAGTTGGACCGACGCCTCCGACAGCGACAACCACAGCCCCAGACCCTGCCCGAGCTGGCAGCAGCCTTGCAGGCCGAGTGGGCCACCATCCCCCGGGACGTCATCCGTACTCTGGTTGCTTCAATGGGCAGGCGGTGTCAGGCAGTTGTCAACACACGCGGAGGCCACACCCGGTATTGACTCCAGATGACCTTGACCTTGGTGGTGTGTCCTATCACTTACTCACATATGGACTAGAGTGAATTGTGAACAATCCTGCAACATTTGGTAATTATCGGACTCACCATACAATAATTAAATCAATTCTCCAAATGTTACGACAATGTGGTTTTGCGTTTCTTCTTTTGAAGAGTATATATATATATGGTTCAATTAATAAAAAAAAGGAGATTTTGTTCTTTTAAAATGGCTGTCATGGCCACCACAGGTCATATAGAGAATACCTCCAATTTTCTCTATGATGTCTAGTATGTGTATGCAAAGTCTCATGCTTTTATCAAAGCATGTTTCTTCTCTACAGCTGACTGACTAACCTCTGTAAAACAGCTTGGCAGGTAAGTTACTTGCTCAAGACAAAATACTTGTTGAACCATATTGAGATATGTGGATAAAACAGCTATTATCAGCAGCAGCAGCAGCAAAAAAAATTATGCAGTGTTTTTTAAACAAGTGACTGGAAAAATACATCAAGATAACATTCGTTTATAAAAAAAACAAAAAAACATTGTTTATAACATTCAAAACAAAATGTTAGACTGAACAATACCACAAAGAACATTGGTTGATTCTAATTACCAGTGTATTTTGCGAGCAATTAGAAGGGCAAAAAAGCATGTTGTTCTAAACCATAAATATGTCTTTATATAAATCAATACTTTTTTTCAGGAATCACAACAACTTCTAAAAATTCTAATGAGCACAGTTCAACACACTTGTAATGAAGGACAGAAATTATTAAGAATATACTTACCGGTTCACGACAGACAAAGAATAAAAGTTACAATCAAATAAATCCTGGGTGAAAAAAAATCACAGACATTTTCAAGAAATACAGTCAGAAGAAATAAAGAAACAGTAAAGACCTTTATGCATCCAGATGAGATAAAAGTTTGAAATAGAAGCTAAAGACTTGGTTAAAACTAATATCTAATATCTATCAAAGCTATTCTCACAATGTGATCATAGGGACAGAATGATTATTTCTGGAATACTGCCTTCTTCAAGAAAAAACATCCAATGACATCATAACTTTGAACCGGCCTAGGTGGCATCGTGGCAGGCCATCGGTCTACAGGCTGGTAGGTACTGGGTTCGGATCCCAGTCAAGGCATGGGATTTTTAATCCAGATATCGACTCCAAACCCTGAGTGAGTGCTCCGCAAGGCTCAATGGGTAGGTGTAAACCACTTGCACCGACCAGTGATCCATAACTGGTTCAAGAAAGGCCATGGTTTGTGCTATCCTGCCTGTGGGAAGTGCAAATAAAAGATCCCTTGCTGCTAAACGGAAGAGTAGCCCATGTAGTGGCGACAGCGGGTTTCCTCTCAAAATCTGTGTGGTCCTTAACCATATGTCTGACGCCATATAACCGTAAATAAAATGTGTTGAGTGCGTCGTTAAATAAAACATTTCTTTCTTTCATAACTTTGAACAAAAAACCTCTTAAATTTCACTCTGTTTTGTAAACTTTGAGTTCAACTGATAAAAAAAGAGATTTTTGTTCTTTGCTTTATACATTTCAAAGAGTTCTGAACCCTGCCAGATACATACATGATAATGCCATGTAATATGTATTAGAGTCATGCACGTCTCTGCCATTAAGCATCACATTTTTAATACTTTCTTTACTACATGTGCACAGTCTTTTATAGTCAAATAAATTTGCTTCTGGCTATCAGTATTTTAATGGAAGAAACTACTAAAGTACCAAAAAAAAATTCCATTTCTAGCTTTTTCATGATATTGAGATTATTTTCAAAATTTCAATGTGTTTTGATCTAAATCACTTCCATTTGTTTTACTCTTTAGAAAAACGAAAAAAAACGAGAAAAACCCCCAGAGAAATATATATATATATGCTTTTATTAATTAATACTGGGATATTTTGGCTCATTTACATTAAGAGTTACTTTGGTGAAGAATTTTAATTTTTAAACTGATCATTCTTTGTTCTTCTGAGTTCTGTAATTATGATATATAAAAAGAATACTTTAATATTAACATTTAAAAATGAGTTTTATCCATAAAGAAAAGCAAAAAACAAAAACGTATCTGAAACAAAGACACAGGAAATAATAAAGTGACCCCCACCCCCCTTAATTTTTTTTATATATTTTTTTATATAAATTGAAATAATTCTGTTCCACAACATTAAAATGAATGATTATCATTTTTTTCCTGTTAAAAAATTAAGGCTTATTTTATTAGTAATCAAGAAAAAAATGTCTAAATATTTTACAGATTGTTTTGGGGTAAGAAATAAAGATTTTTGCATATTGATGCTCTCAGTAATAATATATCATATTATGAATAACCAACATCATGACTAAATGGTCATAAAACTTGCTAGCATTCGTTTTACTAAGAATGCTTTTTTAACCAGATATTTCAGTAAAAATTAAAGCTTTGATGTTAAAAAGAAGACAAATAACTCTTTAAATATGGAGAGAAATTAAAGTGATCTTTTGTTATAATTTTACATGCATAACATTTATAATTTTATAATCGGGTTTCTGTAACATTTTCAGAAAGCTCTGTTAATCAGTGATATCATACCACAAAGATTACTAATCCTATTTTTATTATTTTTAAAATCCAAGTAATAGTGTTTAGTTAAATATCAAAGATGCACTGGTCTTTTGATGTTTAATTCAGTGGAGGAATGCATGCATGTCTGCATATTAAGTTAGAATGGCCACAGAATCGATGTCCATACAGAATATTCAATAAGCCTTAATTAGTATACATAAAAGACTGTGAAATATGTCATTCTGTTTGAGATACAGTGCATATGAATATCAATTGACTTCTCTCCAAAGAGTTCTTTATTTCATTAAAAAAGCTATGCTACATGTATGTAGACATTCTGTCTACAGAACAGGGTATATAACAAAAATTGACTAGTTTAAATTGTGATTTATGGCCCTATTAACTTTTTAAACATCTAAGTACAACAAACATGTTTTTATCCTGCAACCACTGTTTCTATTGACAGAATATGATTCGGATAAGGCAAAGTCATATACATACAGTGGTGTAGCGTGGCCGGGGTCACTGGGGCGGTTGCCCTGGGTGCAAAATTCTGGACTGGTGGAAGGGACTCTAGGAGTGCTAACGGTCCACTGGTTAGGGGGCACAATACTTGTCTTGCCCTGGGCGCTGACAACCCATGTGACGTCACTGTATACATATAGTATGACTTTTGATATCGCGTGACGTCACATGCAAAATTGCTCATTTGACCTCAGGCCGAATGAGAAATTCTGCTCGGCAAGCCTCACAGAATTTCCCATTATTACCTTCACAAGATTAAAGCCAATATCCTACATCATTAACTAGTTATTCTTTATATAACAATTATAATCTAGTGAATATAACAAACTCATAATGAACAGTCTACAAATTAATGTATAAAATACAAAAAATATCTGTTCCCAAAGAAATAATTTCAGTATAAATGAGTGTTTATATGATGAATTGACAATGTTTGTATTTAACCAAACAGTATTAATGGCTGCAGTGCACCCAAAGAAATTGTCCCGAAAAGATTAGTAAAAAATATTTGTTTGTTCAGACTGAATAGTCTTTTAAAAGTGATATTGACTGAGCATAGTATCAGCAAAGGCATTACGTTAATGACTTCATCTTCAGTAGGTCTCACTTCACACCCAAATTAAAAAATCTAATATTTATTGCAATTATTTTGCTCATCGAAAATGAATATCCCCTGAATGAAAATGTAATATTACCATAGAATTAATATAACCATGGATGTTTTTTACCCTCAAACACCATAATGAAAATTCAGCCAACAAATACAGGTTTTAATTTAAATTAAAAATAATACTACAGTCATAAATGACAAAACATTGCATATTAGCAAGAATTAAAGAAAATCACTTTATCTTGGTAGCACTAATATAGACAGTTGTGCACTATTATATGGAGCAATATGCTGTCTGCAATACTATGTAATCTTGCATGTCATTGTGTTATATGACCACTGTGCACTTTTGGAAACATGGTGGTATGTAGGCCATTGGTAAAATGCTCACTTGATGCGTGGTCGGTCTAGGATCGACCCACATAGGTGGCCCATTGGGCTATTTCTCATTCCAGTCACTGCACCACAACTGGTATATCAAAGGGTGTGGAATGTGTTATTCTGTCCGTAGGATGGTGCATATAAAATATCCTTTGCTACTAATAGAATTTCTCTCTAAGACTATATGTCAGAATTACCAAATGTTTAAAATTCAATAGCCATATTATTCCAGAAAATGAGTATGAAAAATATAAATTAAAAAAAGAAAGATTTTTTTTAGAAAGTTTCATCAGTCCTAGACCTATGTTTGATATATTTAAACTAAACATACATTAATTATCATTATTAATGTATTGACCTACAATTTAAACTATTTCCTATATTCGACATACTGTTACCCAGAGCATGTGCTAAAAAAACCCAAGAAAGAGATAGATGATACAGATAGACAGAGAGTGAGAGAAAGAGAGAGAGAGAGAGAGAGAGAGAGAGAGAGAGAGAGAGAGAGAGAGAGAGAGAGAGAGAGAGAGAGAGAGAGAGAGAGGGAGGGAGGGAGGGAGGGAGGGAGGGAGGGAGGGAGGGAGGGAGGGAGGGAGGGAGACAGACAGACAGACAGACAGACAGACAGACAGACAGACAGACAGACAGACAGATAAAATTGTTATGGAATGGAAAATGAATTATTTTTACTAATGGAAAAACAAATGGGGTTTCCTCCAAGTCTACATAATAGAATTACCAAATGTTTAACATCCAACAGCTAATAATTAATAAATCAATGTGCTCCAGTGGTATTATTAAATAAAACAAACTTTAACTTTTACTCAAGCAGCAAACTTTGTGGAGCAGCCATTTATTTGAATTAAGAAGCCATAGTACAGATAGGTCAGCATATGCTCTTAACACTTCAGTTATGAAGCACTGACTGGAATGAAAAATACTATGAATGAATAAATGAATGAATGAATGTTTAATGACATCCCAGCACCAAAAATACATTGGCTACTGGGTGTCAAACAAAGATAAATATAAAAACTTTATAATCTATAGGATGCACCAAGAGAACTGATACTATGTCTCATGAGACTGTAGGTGGGTGTTTTACACTCCAAATGTAGACGGAATATATTAAATGAGAAAGTGAGACCACTGAAAGACATTGGTGATGAAATTGGATGCCAAGTACTGATACAGATGAACAGAATGACAGAGATGACAGATGCTGGAATTACAAATAACTGATTGAAGTTTCCTCCAGAGATATCACATTCATGAAAATCATACCACTATGTCCACCAATATACCAGTATCAAATCACATCAAATCATAAACACCTTTTGGTTCTTTCAGTCAAATCTCAGAAAGATCATTTCGCATAGTTGGAAAAACCCCACCTAAACTACTCTAGTGGTCTAGCAATATATTATACAGCCATTTGTCTTACTAAAGAGATCATATCATACTATATCTCCAATCATCTAATTTAGTACAAATTTAGTATTAAGAAACTAGGAGGCTATTTTTTAAAATGATCTTATATGTATATGGCTACCTACAGAGGTTTGACTATACCATGATGCCCTTTGCACAATGGCATCATCCCTCTCTTTCAAACAAAATCTGGGTTAATGTACTTATGTGGTGGTCACAAATTCTGGCCTCATTGGGGGTTTCATGCCAAGACCAGGAAGTAATTTTATTCAGTGGGATAACTGGATGTCAGTCAAACAGTATGTGACAGGATTACCAAACTGAACTACAGCATTGTACATACTGTGGCTATATTAGACGCTTGCTGAAGCACCCATTCTTGCTAATATCAAACTAAAGCAAGGTATAGGCTGTGTTAGTAATTATATAAATAGGTGTCCACTTTGGTGCACTGTGCTGCAACACTATATTACTCGACAATTTATACATCAAAGAGCCTGAGTAGTCTGCTGTTCAAGAGCTAGAAATTTGTTTTGTTAATCGACACAAACTGGAGCACATTGATTTATTAATCATCAGCTATTGGATGTCAAACATTTGGTTATTCTGACATATCGTCTTAGAGAGGAAACCTGCTACATTTTTCCATTAGGATCTTTTATATGCACACCGGCCTCGGTGGCATCGTGGTTAGGCCATGTAACTGGGTTCGGATCCCAGTCAAGGCATGGGATTTTTAAACCACTTGCACCGACCGGTGATCAACAAAGGCTATGGTGTGTGCTATCCTGCCTGTGGGAAGTGCAAATAAAAGATCCCTTGCTGCCTGTCATAAAAGAGTAGTCTATGTGGCGACAGCAGGTTTCCTCTAAAAAACAGTGTCAGAATGACCATATGTTTGACGTCCAATAGCCGATGATAAAATAAAAAATCAATGTGCTCTAGTGGCGTCATTTACTTTACTTTATATGCACCATCCCACAGACAGGATAGCATATACCACAGCCTTTGATATACCAGTCGTGGTGCACTGGCTGGAATGAGAAATAGCCCAATGTGCTCGAGAGCTAGATGTCCTCAAAGATAAATGTATAGTGAAAACACAGAATGGCTGCCTACCAGCAGGTAGGCAAAGATTCCCACTCTAATACAACAATAACCCTATGTTTGATGTTGAAACACAGAATGGCTGCCTACCAGCAGGTAGGCAAAGATTCCCACTCTAATACAACAATAACCCTATGTTTGATGTTAAAACACAGAATGGCTGCCTACCAGCAGGTAGGCAAAGATTCCCACTCTAATACAACAATAACCCTATGTTTGATGTTGAAACACAGAATGGCTGCCTACCAGCAGGTAGGCAAAGATTCCCACTCTAATACAACAATAACCCTATGTTTGATGTTAAAACACAGAATGGCTGCCTACCAGCAGGTAGGCAAAGATTCCCACTCTAATACAACAATAACCCTATGTTTGATGTTGAAACACAGAATGGCTGCCTACCAGCAGGTAGGCAAAGATTCCCACTCTAATACAACAATAACCCTATGTTTGATGTTAAATACCATTACATTGATAATTTTTGAGTTTGCTGATAACAAATATTTGACATATCACTAATACACACACTACAGGAAGAAACCCGTCAGCACCTACATATTTGACCAGAACATTATTTAAAGGGACCGGGTATTGTCAGGTTTCTTTCTGTAGTGTGTATAATTGGTTAATATGTGAAATATTTGTTATCGGCAAACTCAAAAATGATCAATGTATTGATATTGAACATCAAACATAGGGTTATTGTTGTATCATAACCGTTTTTTCACCATACATTTATCTCTGACGGCAGAGAGCAATCATAACCGTCGAAATGTCTGTTTAGCTATCGAAAAGCAGAGTACTCTGCTAATACTATGATCTTGTCTATGTTAAAATGTACATAAGTGATCCCTTGATATTAGAATCAGTAGTCTCGGTCATGGACAGGTCGTAATCAACAAATCACTTTTAATTAAATATTGTAAATCTATGGTATGTACTGTCCTCTCTGTGGGGAAAATGTATACAACGGATTCTGTGCTATTAGAATTAGTAGTTTCTGTTCCGGACAGGTTATCTTATATTGACCATGCAATCACTTGCAGATAATGAATCACGAAAGGATAATTAGTAACAGCTAGTCCTCACAACATTCTTAATTGTTTTTGGTTTTTTTATGTCACTACATTGAGGGGTACAAGACTGACTGTATGTTTGCATTCATCATTACATCATATCACAGTTTTATTTATTTAACTATCCTCTGAACTATGGTCAAATACAGAGCTACAATTTTGAAAATGATTTGTTCTTTTGCTTTGCATATAGGCACTAAAGGGTGGTGTGTGCTTTAGTGGTATTGTAACTAAAACAAACACTTGGAGAGGGGTACAGGTCTCCCCAACTTTGAAAATAATGCATTACGCTCCACAGTTGAAAACAAAAAATATATAACTGGATCCCTGCCCCCCCCCCCCCCCAATTGCTGTTATCTTCCAATGCCTATGCTTTGCATAATAATCTTACATCAACCATTCATATTATGCGAAGTAAAAATCAGTAGTTACAAGAAATATATATTAATCAAAACTACAAATTAAATAATTTGCTTAGAAACATATAAAAGTACTGCTAAAGCAATTTACATGTCCCCTACCAGGTTCAACAAACTGTCACATTTCTTAAGTTCAAGGGCCATGACTGAAATATGGGTAAACCAACAAGAAAGTCAATCTTAATCTGTAACAGTACACGATAAAGCTATACACAAACATTTCAACTTGGACGGACAGACCAGTGTTTCTCCCAGAAAGAAATTTTTGGGTATGGTGCTATGGAATTGAATGCAACCACAGTCAACAGGGGGTATGGGGGGGGGGGGGGGGCTCCTCCACAAAGAAAATGGGTTACACTTAGGGTTAGGCTTAAAAAAATCATACAGTAATGATAAGAGTCATTAATTTTTTTTAAATGTTAACTTAAAAAAATATAAATTTGGGTATGGTGCCATACCCATTTTACCCTCTGGCAGAAACCCTGCAGACGGACAGGTGAATAGATGGACAGACACAGAGATAGGCTGGAAACGAAGCCTATAGACCTCACTAATTGGACCAGTGTAGGGGACTAAGAATGAACTGCTACTACATTATGAACCGTAGACTTCAGAATTCATTAAGCAAAAACATGAGTTAATCTGTTTTGATCTCTTCGTTAATCTTATTGGTAACCCATCAAAGTTGGCCTACTTTTTCAGAAATTATATCACTAGTCATCTTTTGTGAAGGAAGTACCATCATTGAACAAGAACAAAGGGAATAAGTGAACAAAAATAGAAAGATGTACTTAAATTAGTTACAACATCAAAATAGTACAGAGAATGACCTACTAAATGAGTCAGCAAAATGACACAGTAAAAACATTTAAGTTGTTGTAAATATTATGTACTTTACTCGACCAGCTGCTTAGTAATATTTCACCTGTTAACAATATTATGGCTGGGTATAATCATACTTTGTGTTCATCATTAGCCACATCCGGCATATACAGTGAAAACTCAATTAACTGGACAGTATAGATTTCCCCTAATAAACAAATTTGTGCACAATTAAGAGTAGCCTCCCTTGGACAAAATGAAAAATGGTAACAAAAAATACAAACATTAATTTATTGTTTTGGATCATGACTATCTGTAAGGTTGGGTTTCCGGATAATTGGAGTCCAGATAAATGAAGTTCCACTGTCACATACATTAGCTGAGCATACTGATGCTTGTTTTGTTTAACAATACCACTAGAGCTCACTGATTAATTAATCTAGGAAATGTTTTATTTATGGTTATATGGCGTTGAACATATGGTTAAGGACCACTTCATGGGCTACTCTTTTTGATTAGCAGCAAGGGATCTTTTATATGCACCATCCCACAGCCTTTGATGTACCAGTTGTGATGCACTGGCTGGAACGAGAAATAGCCCAATAGGCCCAATGACTGAAATTGATCCCAGACAGACTGCGCATATAAAAGATCCCTAGCTACTAATGGAACAATGTTGCGGGTTTCCTCTCTAAGACTCTATGTTAATATATGGTTTGACCCCCCCCCCCCCTGAAAAAAACTGCTACAAAAGGTTTTTTGGTGGTTTTAGGTTTGTTGAGGTGTACATAATAACATACAAAACATCTATTAAAATCAACCTATCAGAAAGTAGGAAAATTAGGTCAAATCCAATATGGCAGATATATCAACCTTTTGGGCTTTTTATCTAGAACATGGTACACCAAAAGCCCATTACATGACTAGGAAAATGACTGTGAGGATTCTAAAAACATGTCTGTGATGATATCATGACATAACGTTCAAATTTCGTTGATAAAACATCCATTATGTCAAAAAATATTGTCCTTAAAGTTGACTGAATTTTATCTGAAAGATATCATTATTTGCAATCGCAAAATATCAATTTCTAATGTCATTTTGAATAATGCTTCATTGCAAACATAATGAACGTGAGGTCATGATAACCTGTGACATGTAATCCACATACTAACATTCTTGTTTATCCATAAAATGGTTGTGCGGGTTGTCACATGACTCAAGTTTGCATGACCCGCAAGCAGCTGTGCATAATAGTCTATAGCTTCTGCAGCCACAACAATAGCCAGTGATTAATAAATCAATGTGCTCTAGTGTTGTCATTAAACAAAACAAGAAAAACTTCTTCATTTCATTTTAACTTATTTTCATGCTTATAGTCAATTAAGTTTCAAGCATGCTGTCCTGGGCACACACTTCAATTATCTAGATTGTCCTGCCAGGACAGTGGGTTAGTTGTTAGTGGTTAGTGAGAGAGAAGAGGCTGTAGTGGTCTTACACCTACAGTTGAGTCATTAAAACTCGCTCTGCGTGGGAGCTGGTACCAGACTGCAAAACCTGTACCTACCAGCCTTATGTCCAATGGCTTAACCACGACACCACCATATTCGCAAAGGATCTTTTATATGCACCATCCCATAGACAGGGTAGCACATACCACAGCCTTTGATGTACCAGTTGTGGTGCAGTGGCTGGAGTGAGAAATAGCCCAATAGGCCCATCGATGGTAATCAATCTCAGACCAACTGAGTGCTTTACCACCAGACTATGTCTTGCCCCACCTCTGTATAGGTATAGTATACAGGGTTCAGCTTCTTTGAAGATCATTTCAAATGTTCTTTTAGAATGGTACATTGTATCACATCCCTTTATGATTTTAAGAATTGTTTAAATTACAGGTCATCTTCCATGTACCAAATCTGTGACTTTATAAAACTTCATTCCAGTTAGCATAGAGATATCTTGTATTCAAAAACTTATGACTAAGCAGGTGACGATGACATTGCAGGTGCGGAACCTAATTTACCAACCACATTGTCTGGTGTTCTGTGAAGACTAAATGGTGTAAAATTATCTCATACTTTGCTCTTCGACAGACTCCTTATGCTAAACAATTATCTCATTCTTTTCACTTCCACAGACTTCCTGACATGAATTGCAAATCAGTAAACAATAAAAGGTTATCGACTACCAGCTAGTCTAGACCATCAGTTAATTATAATGATAAATACTGTCATGAGATAAACAGCAGGTTTATCTTACATATCAGTGCCACACACATTTTTTCCCCCATCAATCAGGTTAGATCTACTTCTGGGGTGCACCGAAGCCCAGTGGTACAGTGCTCGCTCGATGTGTGGTCAGTCTGGAATCGATTCCCATCGATGGGACCATTGGGCTATTTTTCATTACAGCCAGTGCACCACGACTGGTATATCAAAGGCATGTACTACCCTATACTGTGGGTTGGTGCAAATAAAAGATCCTTTGCTGCTAATCGAAAAGAGTAGCACATGAAGTGGTGACAGCGGGTTTCCTCTCATTATCTGTGTGGTCCTTAACCATATGTTTGACACCATATGACCATAAATAAAATGTGTTGAGTGCACTGTTAAATAAAAGATTTCTTTCTTTTCTTTTCTAGATCTACTTATGTTCACGCTTACATTCAATACATCATTGAGGCCAGTAATGAGAATGAGAATTGTTTGTTTGTTTTTACTAATGTTTGTGATTATATCCAATTAAGGTTCAAGCATACAGTCCTGGGCACACACCTCAACTATCTGGTCTGTCCATCCAGGACAGTAGGTTAGTTAGTGATTAGAGAGAGGGAAGAGGGTGTAGTGGTTTTACACCTATCAGCCGGTACCGGGCTGTGAACCCTGTACCTTATGGCTCAACCACAACCCCACCAAGGCTGGTTGTACTCCTCTTTACTTGTAATGCATTTATACCAGGATAACAATATCTTGTACCCAATATTAATTGATATTACCCATTTGTTGTACAAATTTGAATTATTCAGGTCAAGTTTGTTTGTTTTGTTTAAGGACATCACTAGAGCACATTGATTTATTAATCACCGGCTATTGAATGTCAATCATATGGTAATTTTTACATATAGTCTCAGAGAGGAAACCCGCTACATTTTTCCATTAGTAGCAAGGGATCTTTTATATGCACCATCCCACAGACAGCATAACACATACCACAGCCTTTGATGTACCAGTCGTGGTGCACTGGCTGGAGGGAGAAATAGCCCAATAGGCCCACTGACAAGGATCGATCCCAAACCGACTGTGCATCAAGTGACCGCTTTACCACTGGGCTACGTCCTGCCCTCTTATTCTGGTGAAATGTCATTTAAATAGTGATAGAATCAAACTTGCAAGTCAAAAGATGTAAAGTTAAAGTTTATTTTGTTTAACAACACTACTGAAGTACATTTAAATAGTGATAGAATCAAACTTGCAAGTCAAAAGATGTAAAGTTAAAGTTTATTTTGTTTAACAACACTACTGAAGCACATTGATTAATTAATCATTGGCTATTAGATGTCAAACATTTGGTAATTCTGACTTGTAGTCATCAAAGGAAACCCGCTACATTTTTCCATTAGCCACAAAGGATCTTTTGTATGCACTTTCCCACAGACAGGAAAGTACATACCACGGCCTTTGACCAGCTGTGGTGCACTGGTTGGAACAAGACAAAAACCCAATCAGTTGAAAGGATCCACTGAGGAGGTTCAATCTTGCGACACAAGCACCTCAGGCGAGCACTCAACCGACTGAGCTAAATCCCTTTCCCGTCAATAGATGTAATACAAGAAAATTGATTTATGTCTGATTTACTTCAGTCTACTTAACTAGAAGCTCAGTGTGTTTACATACTGTCTCAGTTAATTGGTGATCTAGAGTCTTTAATCTTCCTCATAAGACAGTTTAGAAAACTAATCTTTTGAATGTTGTTCATGAAATTACTTCAATATTCCATCCGTTTTCAGCTAAACAAGCTTCAATGATAGCTCCTCACTTCATATTACTTTGAAAAATCTTGTAGTAATCTGTACTGTCAGAGACTTTCCAGTAAAATTAAGTCAAAACATAATCTGACAAGCCACTTGCTTTTTGACAGGTTGTATTTGACTGCATGATCACTTCTGACATGCACTTTTGATTCTGTCACTATTTAGAAGGCTTTTCACTAGCATACTTGGAATATTTACCACAATGGTAATACCCATATCATATTAGGTACATGTATAAATACTTTCCAAGTTATTAATCAGTAATACGGTTTTCGGGGTCTTCTTTTTTTTTTCCACAAAAAGATATTTGTCTCATTGTTATAAAGAAGTACCAAAGTTAACAATTATGACTTTTTCGTCTCACCTTTATGAAGTAATAAAGTGAGATATAGGTATTACGTTTGTGTTTAATGTTAAAGTTTCATGTTTAGGGTGTGGCTAAAACTCCTACCTGCAGCATATCAATCAACATAAACACCACAGATATAAATACTACCACCCCTCACCCTTAAAGTGATTGAGAAAAAAATTAGGGTTCAAGCTGCTCATTTCTACCCTAGTTCTGCAGAAAAATTTTGTACTTTTTTTTTTACAGGTACCCCATACATGTTTCAAGCACAATGCTACTCGACACAGTGGTACTAAATGAAATAAAATTACATACATTTTTGGTCCAGATGAAACTATTTTATTTTACAACCAACAAACACATTTATCACCAATCACAGTAATTGTGGTGTTAACTTCTCTATCAAAAGTTAGGTGCATCACAAACTTTGACTTAGCCGGAGGTTATTTGGTTTAGTACTACCTTTAGATCACTTTCACAAACTGTAAATCCTAGATCAATAAAACTTGGTTTATAGTTGCAGATGTTCATTACAATTTACTAAAAAACTTTATCATGATAGGCGAGACATTTAATTCCATAGAATTGTTTTTGGTTTTTGGTTGGGGGGTTTTAATTTAGTAGAGTGCATGTGAGTTAAGCTGCCTGATGTCTCATAGCTGTGGATGATTCATTAACGCAGACAGACAACCTTGGCAATTTTGAGGCAAAAAATATGGTTCTCTTAATACCATATATTGCAGGGAATTATAAATAATTATCCATTTATATGTCATATGTTATATGTTATAATGAGTAAACTGAGCAAATGTAGGGATGTGATTTCGATTTAGAAAGTCCTTCACAGGATGGATTGAGGGATGTAAAACCTGGAATTACCCTGCTGTGGTGTCATTTGTAGATGGTAATGCAGGACAGACAATTACACATATTGTCACTGAACGATTTTATCTCAGAGTAAACACTAGTCGGCATGATGCCAATAGCTAATTGCTGCCATTTAGTGCTAAAAGACAACTGGTCATTGGTTTTTGGTGCCATGATTATAGGTTTTGCCATGAATCTAAACTAGTTTTAAAGTATCTGAACAATCAGAAAAAATTTCAATAGTAATATAATTAATTTGTAAAAGATTTTATAAAAAAATACCAATCCACATAATATGAAGCAAACTAATCAATCTATTTTTATTGAATAATAAAAACAAATTACTTAATTTAAAATAAACAAGAATTTTTTGGAATTAAATGTCTCGCATATGATAAGATTTTTCAGTATACTGTGATAAATATACATATTTCTTACACACCTGTTGGTGAGAACACCATACATTATTTTTGGTTACACATGGTTGTTAACACAATTTCAAGGATAACCAGGTCACCAGTGTCATACAACCAATGAAAAACTAACCAATGAAAAACTACACAATGGAAATCGATGAGACTGTGACATAAAGTTAACCTGACATTCATGTGTCTGTGACACGTAAGTGCAACAGCTGTAAATAACTTTTAGTCAAAAAAGATGTTAAAATTTGCTTAAAGCCTGTTTTTTGAGGATATGTAAGAAATAGAATAATACATTAGTGTCTGTTAGAAGTCACAGTGACCTAATCATAGTACATGACACACTGCCATCCCAAGTTGTTCTTACATGTAAGGTTTGATGGTCCTGTATGCATCTGTATGCAAGATATGGTGAGGACATGGATTTACTGTTATGTGCAGTAGACCGTGAAAAGTAGGTCACAGTAACCTAGTAATAGTACGTGACACACCGCCATTACAAGTTGTTCCTACATGTGAGGTTTGATGGCCCTGTATGTATCTGTATGCAAGATATCATCTGGACAAGAAAAAGTTAACAGACAGATGTATGGACAGACAACGCCATACCATAATACGACTAATCTTAGATGGGCATATAAAAATGGAAACAGGTTCTTTAGACAAGAGCAGATAAACAGCAAGTATTTTACACATGAAATGACACACAAATGTAGTCTGTCACAATGAAGTTGAAAATAGAAGCGGTGCAATGAAATAAAAATAGCCTGAATAATATTACAAAGAAACGAAGCCTGCTATATTAATTCAATTTATTACACATTGTGCAAAAAAAAAAAGAAAAAAAAGAAGAAGAAAAAAGGCACTTAACACTGTAGTATACAGTGGACTGTCTGAACCAGACTCATGGGATACTGACACAATATGCCGGTATACACAGAGTCACTGTCACAGAGTCTATTGTCACTGGATGAAACTTTAAGATCATGCCTGTTTACACAGAAATCTGGATTACATGGATGTTAGTTTAAACAATTCACTGTACACATGTAGTCAAACCTCATTTAGCAGGCACCTGTATTAAACAGCTACCTGTGTTATGAGGCCACATTTCCATTCTTCCAAATCATCTACATGTAATATAGTATAAACCTCATTTAGCAGCCACCTGTATTAAGGAGCCACTTGTCTTAAAAGGCCACTTTTTGATACTCTTTGTAGTGGCTGAGTAATGCAGGTTTCGCTGTACATAAAACATTTGCAATATTACAGAAATTGAAAAATTAGTTGTATTACTGGGGTTTTTTTAAAGCTGTTTACAGTGTGTGATGTAACTTAGTGTTACAGACATGCAACAAGTCATTTTCCAAAAATATTTCATAATTTTATACAGCATGCAAGTGTTCAAATAGATTAGCTTAAAAGCATGTCACAATGTCCCAGTGTTTGATGTCCTGGTACATCACAAGAAATGGAAGGAAGAAAAAACACTCCAGATAGCTTATCCATAAAATGTCAAATTAGCTCTTTATTTTACAAAATAAAGTCAATGTTTTTCTATCAGAAATATTCAGAATATAAAAGCATATTGGCCAGTTCACAAATATGAAATTGCATGCATGTGTAACTGATTTTCTGGATGTCAGAATTTATATCTAGTATAAAATGTTGTTAGAAATGGATTGATCATTGACATGATAATCATTGTCAACATACGTATCTAAATTTGGTGAAGCAAGTAAAAATGTTGTCTTTTTAAATTGAAGCTTACACTATACAACTGAAGGGTCCACAGGAATAACCTGTGATGTCACATTTTTGGTAAGGTGGCATTTTAAAATTTTAGCCTAAAATTTATAACTCTGCAATCATGGAATATTTATACCTAAGAAGGAAGGAAGGACATTTTTACTTAACAACGCACTCAACACATTTTACTTACAGTTATATGGCGTCAGACATATGGTTATATGGCAGATAGGGTAGCATCAGACATATGGTTGAGGACCACACAGATATGGAGAGGAATCCCGCTGTCCCACAGATAGGGTAGCATATACCACAGTCTTTGATATACCAGTCGTGGTGCACTGGCTGGAATGAGAAATAGCCCAATGGGCCCACCGATGGGGATCGATCCCACACTGACCGCGCATCTGGTGGGTGCTTTACCACTGGGCCATGTCCCGCCCTTATACCTAAGAAAGCATAATTGACCAACATCTTTTAATAGCCTGCCATAATTACAGGTTTTTAATTGTGCTCTTGACAGACACGACCATCTTTTAAGAGCCTGCCATAATTACACGTTTTTAATTGTGCTCTTGACAGACACGACCATCTTTTAAGAGCCTGCCATAATTACAGGTTTTTAATTGTGCTCTTGGCAGACACGACCATCTTTTAACAGCCTGCCATAATTACAGGTTTTTAATTGTGCTCTTGACAGACCACTTTTAACACCATCTTTTAAGACAGACCCTTTTGCCTGCCATAATTACAGGTTTTTAATTGTGCTCTTGGCAGACACGACCATCTTTTAACAGCCTGCCATAATTACAGGTTTTTAATTGTGCTGGCAGACACGACCATTAACAGCCTGCAGACACGACCATCTTTTAACAGCCTGCCATAATTACAGGTTTTTAATTGTGCTCTTGGCAGACACGACCATCTTTTAACAGCCTGCCATAATTACAGGTTTTTAATTGTGCTCTTGGCAGACACGACCATCTTTTAACAGCCTGCCATAATTACAGGTTTTTAATTGTGCTCTTGGCAGACACGACCATCTTTTAACAGCCTGCCATAATTACAGGTTTTTAATTGTGCTCTTGGCAGACACGACCATCTTTTAACAGCCTGCCATAATTACAGGTTTTTAATTGTGCTCTTGGCAGACACGACCATCTTTTAACAGCCTGCCATAATTACAGGTTTTTAATTGTGCTCTTGGCAGACACGACCATCTTTTAACAGCCTGCCATAATTACAGGTTTTTAATTGTGCTCTTGGCAGACACTACCATCTTTTAACAGCCTGCCATAATTACAGGTTTTTAATTGTGCTCTTGGCAGACACGACCATCTTTTAACAGCCTGCCATAATTACAGGTTTTTAATTGTGCTCTTGGCAGACACGACCATCTTTTAACAGCCTGCCATAATTACAGGTTTTTAATTGTGCTCTTGACAGACACCACCATCTTTTAACAGCCTGCCATAATTACACGTTTTTAAAAGTGCAGTCTGTTATATCTGGATCAGAGCTATAACACTATATAGAACTCAATCCAAGACTTTCACCACAGGACATATATCAGCCCTTCAACTTTGTGTTATTGAGGGGAAATGTATTTTTAAAAAACCCCACTTAATAAGGCAATAAAAGTGCAGTCCGATAGGATCAAGGCTTGCATCATGCCGTTCATTTAAATACATTCATGCAGTGTCATAATGATACTGGAAAGCAATCTGAAGACATGACAAAAGGACGGGTGCAGCTGGCAACGGTGACAGCTGATATCATCATCGCAAAATAAGAGCGTGACAGGTTAACAACTTCAGTTGATATCTGAAACTCTCACTCAAATTGATGTCTGGTAATACCACAGGAAAATAGGTGTCTCAATGCACAAGCTGTTATAATAGATGACAAATTCTAAAATTATTACCTAGACATTACACAGATAATAATACATGAGTGGCCGTTAGATACCATTTATCTTACGAGTTGTTTAAAAATGTATCTAATGAGTGAAAGCGAGATAGATACATTTTTAAATGAGTTGTAAGATAAATGGTATCTAACGGACACAAATATATTATTCTATTTCTTACATATCCTCAAAAATTAGATTTTAAACAAATTTTAACATCTTTTTTGACTGAAACTTATTTACAGCCCTGTGCTTATAGCTAACTTATGTGTCACAGTTTAATCGATTTCGATTTCGACTGTGCTGTTTTTCATTGAATATATGGCATTAGTGATCTGATCATCACCTAGAAGCAGCCAGTCGTATGTCTTGAAATTGTTAACACACGTACATGTGTTAACAAGTATGTGTTATCAAAAATAACATATGATGTTCTCACCAACGGGTGTGTAAGACATGTGTACAACACACACATGAAAACTGAAAACAGCAGGATACATACATGTCTCAGATTACAGGCTGGGTTTCAGTTAAATAACATTACTGGTAGATTTAATGTTATGGACTGAATTTCAGTTTACTGAGTGTAGTTCAGAATAAATATGCAAGTACATGTACTTTGGATTCCATTGCATCTGGTCAATGTCATGGTATATAGGGTAGATTTCCCTTTATATATAGAATTTCAATATTTGAATTTAATTAATTGGGCAGTTTTAGTTTATACAGTGAATTTTAGTTAATGACTGAATTTCAGTTTAATAGAGTGGGATATCACATTTAAGCAGTATGTAAACCGTGATTTCAGTTTAATAGAGTGGGATATCACATTTAAGCAGTATGTAAACCGTGATTTCAGTCTTATTGAGTGGGATATCACATTTAAGCAGTATGTAAACCGTGATTTCAGTCTTATTGAGTGGGATATCACATTTAAGCAGTATGTAAACCGTGATTTCAGTTTAATAGAGTGGGATATCACATTTAAGCAGTATGTAAACCATGATTTCAGTTTAATAGAGTGGGATATCACATTTAAGCAGTATGTAAACCGTGATTTCAGTTTAATAGTGGGATATCACATTTAAGCAGTATGTAAACCGTGATTTCAGTCTTATTGAGTGGGATATCACATTTAAGCAGTATGTAAACCGTGATTTCAGTTTAATAGAGTGGGATATCACATTTAAGCAGTATGTAAACTGTGATTTCAGTTTAATAGAGTGGGATATCACATTTAAGCAGTATGTAAACCGTGATTTCAGTTTAATAGAGTGGGATATCACATTTAAGCAGTATGTAAACCGTGATTTCAGTTTAATAGAGTCGGATATCACATTTAAGCAGTATGTAAACCGTGATTTCAGTTTAACAGAGTGGGATATCACATTTAAGCAGTATGTAAACCGTGATTTCAGTCTTATTGAGTGGGATATCACATTTAAGCAGTATGTAAACCGTGATTTAAGTTTAATAGAGTGGGATATCACATATAAGCAGCATGTAAACCGTGATTTCAGTTTAATAGAGTGGGATATCACATTTAAGCAGTATGTAAACCGTGATTTCAGTTTAATAGAGTGGGATATCACATTTAAGCAGTATGTAAACTGTGATTTCAGTTTAAGGATGAATTTGAATTGTTTGTGGCTAGATTTTCGTTTAAACTATTTCTAACAGGAATGGGAGGTAGGTACATTCTTGATGCTTCACAGAAATCTGTAGTATAAATAACAATTCCGTATGCACATGTGTCCAATTTAAAACAATATACATGTACATGGGAGACTGTTAAAGTATAAAAGAGGACATGTTTTTCTAAAGTTATAAGAAGTGTTAAAAGTAAAGTAAAGATTGTTTTATTTAACGACGCCACTAGAGCACATTGATTTTTTATCTTATCATCGTCAAACATATGGTCATTCTGACACTGTTTTTAGAGGAAACCCGCTGTCGCCACATAGGCTACTCTTTTATGACAGGCAGCAAGGGATCTTTTATTTGTGCTTTCCACAGGCAGGATAGCACAAACCATGGCCTTGTTGAACCAGTTAAGGATCAATGGTCGGTGCAAGTGTTTTACACCTACCCACTGAGCCTTGCGGAGCACTCACTCAGGTTTTGGAGTTGGTATCTGGATTAAAAATCCCATGCCTCGACTGGGATCCGAACCCAGTACCTACCAGCCTGTAGACCGATGGCCTAACCACGATGCCACGGAGGCCGGTAAGAAGTGTTAATGACATTGGTCATTGGTTGGTTGTAAAAAAAAATTAGTTTCATCTGGGCAAAAATGTATGCAATTTTATTTCATCTAGTACCACTGTGTCAAGTAGCCTTGTACTTGAAACATGTATGGGGTGCCTGTAAAAAAAAAGTACTCGAGTTTTGTGAGGAACTAGGGTAATCATAGACGCTACCCGTTATCTCAGAAATGAGCACCTTGACCCCCAATTTTTTCTGATTTACTTTAAGGGTGAGGGGTGGTAGTATTTATATCTGTGGCATTTATATCCATTGATATGCTGCAGGTAGTAGTTGTTACTATTATCGTCTATGGGATTTAACTTTGTCTTCATGTAAAATACTCTTTGGGCCATTCTAAGTTCAGCAGGCAAATGATTTGGTCAGGGTAAAGTGGGAAGTGGCCCAGTGGTAAAGCACTTGCTTGGTGCGAAGTCGGTATGGGATCGATCCCACTGGGCTATATTTTGTCCCAGCCAGTTTACCATGACTGGTATACCAAAGGACGTAGTATGTGCTATTCTGTCTGTGGGATGGTGCATACAATGGAAAAAAAGGTAGTGGGTTTTCTCTTTAAAACTATAATTCAAAATTACCAAATGTTTGACATCCAGTGTGCTCTAGTGGTGTCATTAAACAAAACAAACTTTAACTTTAATTGTTGTCATAATACCAGTGAGTGGTGGGACATAGCCCAGTGGTCAAGTGCTCGCTTGATGCATGGTCGGTCTGGGATTGATCCCCATTGGTGGGCCCATTGAGCCATTTCTCGTCCCAGCCAGTGCACCACGACTGGTATATCAAAGGCCATGGTATGTGCTATCCTGTCTGTGGGATGGTGCATTTAAGGATCCCTTGCTACTAATGGAAAATGTAGCGGGTTTCTTGTCTAAATTACCAAATGTTTGACATCCAATAGCCGATGATTAATAAATCAATGTGGTGTCGTTAAACAAATCAAACTTTTAATACCAGTGACTTAAAGATATTCCTGATTTACTTTATTTAAAGAGCATGTACTAAGAATATGTTACATGAGTAATACTGGTACTTAAACAAATCAAACTTTTAATACCAGTGACTTAAAGATATTCCTGATTTACTTTATTTAAAGAGCATGTACTAAGAATATGTTACATGAGTAATACTGGTACTTGGCAACAATATAGATTTAGAATGCAACCATTTGGAAATGATTTTCCATACCAAAATATGCAAGCAGAAATACACTGAGTAACAAAAGAAACACGAGGAAATTCAAATATTATGTACATGTTGTCCTTAGTGGAAATTATAATCATAGCTATAAAATAAGACACAAACTCCCTTCTAAATATTTGTTAGGTTAAGTTAAAAAAAAAACGTAACAATTTCATAGTCTTTTGCCTATTTCAAATCGCTCGATCAAACACATTTTGTATGTGACTCGTGCACTGCATGCTTTTCATGCAATAAAGAATTACTTTTTTTCTTGTAACCTCATGTCAATAGAAGCTAGAACAGTTGGATTTATTTTTGTAAATGCTCACGTAATCACTTTATTTAAATGTCTCATCTAAGTACAGATGATAGGAATAGTGCATTGGTGTGCGTTGAAGCAGGATGGAGTGTGCCAAGAGTTGCACGGCACCTTGGGGTACACCAGTCTACCATCAACAGGCTTCTCAGGCGTCATCAACAAATAAACATCGCAGATCAACCATGCAGTGGAAGACCGAGGGTAATAACAAACAGACAGGACAGGTACATCGTGACGTCCCATTTATGTAATCGCTTCTTGCCAGCATCATCAACGGCACAGCAAACCATAGGGATTCACAGTAGACCAGTAAGCAAACATACAGTGGGAAATGTACTTCTTCATAACCGATGTCCTTACATTGGTCCAGTATTAACGAGACGTCATCGACTTCATCGATGTAATTGGGCCCAGGCTAACTGGAATTGGCAGAACAGGCAATGGCAGAACATCGTCTTCTCGGATCAAAGCAGGTTTTGTGTGCATGTGGCCGATGGTAGAGTCCGTATATGGAGATGTTGAGGTGAACGATTCAGAGATGCTTGCGTTATGGAAGTTGACCGCTGGGGTGGTCCATCAGTCATGTTGTGGGGTGCCATTAGTTAGGGATGTCGTATCCCACTTGTCATCTTCCAGAACAACAGTGCATGTCGTGGTAGAGGCGTTACAGCGAGACATTACATCGATGAAGTCCTGCAGCCTGTAGTCGTCCCATTCATGGTGGGTCGATGTCAGTTGATGTTCCAGCAAGACAATGCAGGGGCTCACACTGCGTGACTCACACAAGATTTCTTAGCACAGAATAACATCCATACCATCGATGGGCCTGCGTTGAGTCCTGATTTAAACCCAAATGAGCACCTCTGGGATGAAACTGAACGTAGGATACACCACCGTCATGTGCTGCCAGCAGGATCTTTGTGATGCTGTCATTTATGAGTATGACAACATCCCTAGAGCCTTAACCCGTTTCTATCTAAGGAACAATGATGTGCCGCAGTGATCAACAACAACAGTGGCCACACCCATTATTAACTTTTCGGACCCATTCATTAGCAATTTTTAATTAATCCTGGCCGGATAATGACATAATAAAGTTCATCCACAGATGCCTTCGTATTCACATTGTTCTTTTTTCTGTAATAAACTATCACTTGAGAAATATCTGTTCAAAATTGGGCATAGTTGATGAGAATGTCGCACCTCGCATTTCTTTTGGCGCTTAGTATATATTACAGCTCAAGATTTTCAGATTTCTTTTGATAGGTCGTTTATTAAATTAATTAAAGAAATGTACTGAGTATATAGTTTCTAAAAATTTATTAAGACGTAACAGAACAAAAAGTTGTAGAAATAATTGAAGCCCCAGGCCTAATGAGCAGACAGAAAGTGATCAATGTGTGATATATAATAGAGGTAATAAAAAATGTCTAGTTCGCTTGCAGGAAACAGTCATTATCGTTCAGGTATTCAAGAACTTTCTTCAGTAATTTAATCTGTTACTTATAAATGATTTATATTATAAAAATAGAAGAAGAAAAAAAAAAGAGGAAAAAGAAAGAGATAAAAATAACAGACAGAGATAATTTTTAGTCAATTTATACTGATATTAAAACAAAAAAATAATAGTACAACAATTATATTTAATGCTACATGGTTTCTTTGCCATTATTATTGTTTTGTAAACTTGTTTTTAAAGAATAGTAAATACATGCACGCCTGTACAGTAGACCCCATATTTTTTTAGTATGTCAACCCTAAATTAAAGTATCACATAACATATTCTTATAGTCCAAATAAGAAGGTCAAAATACAAAGACCCAGATATAGTATATAAAAAACAACTAAAACGCAACTGCAGCTTACATTTATATGTGAAGTATTACACGTATTAAATAGTATATTGATATATTATGATACAAAGGGTCAACTATTATGTATTACTATACACCCTATCTAGCTGTTCCAATACACTCAGCAATTTCCATATTTTCAGTTATGCATAATGTCACTAATACTTGCTAGACTGGGTTTTTAGGCCACACATCAAGCAATACGATAACTTCAGGAACCAGTCAAAATAGTTTGTAAAATGTTTAGCGAAAAACGGCTGGGCGAACTCGACCCAAATCTCATTTTGTAACTGTCTGTATACAGCCAAATTTGCAGTTACAACATTTGACTTCTAATGATGCATATTGTAATACAGGGAACTCATATAGTTATTTACTGTGATATAAAAATTCACATAAGACCACCAGTGGGTGTATAGGAATCGGGGGGGGGGGGGGGGGAATGGACAAGGGGTTCATGCGACTTCCCCCACTTTGTAGTAGCAGTGATGGTTTATATATACTCTTCAAAAGAAGAAACGCAAAACCACATTGTCGTAACATTTGGAGAATTGATTTAATTATTGAATGGTGAGTCCGATAATTACCAAATGTTGCAGGATTGTTCACAATTCACTCTAGTCCATTGTGAGTAAGCGATAGGACACACCACCAAGGTCAAGGTCATCTGGAGTCAATACCGGGTGTGGCCTCCGCGTGTGTTGATAACTGCCTGGCACCGCCTGCCCATTGAAGCAACCAGAGTACGGATGACGTCCCGGGGGATGGTGGCCCACTCGGCCTGCAAGGCTGCTGCCAGCTCGGGCAGGGTCTGGGGCTGTGGTTGTCACGGTCGGAGGCGTCGGTCCAACTCGTCCCATAGATGCTCAATTGGGTTCAAATCCGGAGATATCGATGGCCAAGGAAGGACATTAATGTTGTTGTTCTGTAGGAAAGCCGTTGTGAGATGTGCTGTGTGAGGCCTGGCGTTGTCATGTTGGAACACTGCGTTGGCGTTGGCCATAACTGGAACGATGTGTGGCCGGAGGATCTGGTCAATGTAGCCCTGTGCATTCAGGTTGCCCTGCACGTGGACCAGGTCAGTTCTGCCAGTGTGTGAGATGGCTGCCCACACCATGACACTACCCCCGCCGAATCTGTCCACTTCCTGCACGCAGTTTACCGCATAACGTTCACCACGACGCCTATACACGCGACATCTTCCATCATGACGTCGGAGCAGAAATCGGGACTCGTCACTGAACCACACCTGTCTCCATCGCAGTTGAGGCCATTGTCGATGAATCTGGCACCACTGCAGTCGGAGTCGACGGTGTTGTGGTGTTAAGATGACACCTCGAACTGGACGTCTGGCACGAATTCCTACCTCACGTAGGCGGTTCCGTACGGTCTGGTCGGATATCCTGCGCAAACCTGGTATTGCTGCGGCTGTGGAGGTGGCAGTAGTCAATCGTTCCCGAAGGTGGCATACCCGGATGTAGCGGTCCTGCCCGGGGGTAGTGACCTGTGGTCGACCGGATCTAGGGAGGTCACGTGTTGATCCATGTTGCTGGTAACAGTCCCACAGTCTGGAGATGGTGCTTGGGGACACATGGAATGCCCTGGCAACGGCCGTTCTGGATTCGCCTGCGTCTAGTCGGCCGATGGCATTGTTTCTCTGCGGTTCACTGAGACGTGGCATGTCCTGGATTGTCAACTGTCGGCCAGATACAGAGGCCAGGCAAGCAAACACCCTGCACTTTTATACTGTCGATGTTCATGTTGCACGTGCAGACAACGCACGTGCAGTGGTGACATGGTTTGCACGTGGCTGCGTTTTTGCGAATATTCACATTTTGGAACTTTATTGTACAGTAGCTGCGTTTTATCGAATGTAACCGTGGGAATGTGTTTGGGACATGCAATGACCTTATATTCACAAAGCATGAACCGGTAGGAAACATAAAATCGGAGTTATAACCCATTTGTACCCTTTTGCGTTTCTTTTTTTGAAGAGTATATTTATACATGTATTTATATATATATTCTACTCAAAAGAATTTAAGGGTCAAAAATTTATAACCAAATAAGTTTCAGAGTGTATTAGGTTGATGATGTAAACTACACCAAAAATTTAATTTATTGTTCCAAATTTACAAAAACCCACAAATAAACGTCACTGTATACAAGAAAGTCACATGACATGCTGTCAAAGTTGAAGGTTGTCAAACATGGATTTTACACATTAGAACATTCGTTTAATAGTGTGTGAATCCACCCCTGGCGCGAATACACTCGACACATCGTTGCCTCATGCTGTTGATCAGACGTCTGAAGAACTCTTGGGGAATGGCCTGCCACTCTGCCATAAGAAGTTGACCCAGATCATGAAGGTTGGCCGGAGGCACATGGTTATCCCTAACTCTCCTGCCTAATTCGTCCCAGGCGTTCTCTATTGGGGCCAAGTCAGGCGAATATGCTGGCCAATCCATCCTGGCGATACCTTGTTGTCTGAGAAAGTCAGTTACCACCCTGGCGCGGTGGGGTCTGGCATTGTCATCCTGCAGAACTGCCCCGCCGCCAATCTGCTGAAGGCCTGGGAGAACCAATGGCCGGATAATCTCATTCAGATAGCGGATTCCATTCAGCTTGCCATCCACCACATAGAGGGGGGTCCTGTGGTGGATAGAGATGCCGCCCCACACCATGACGCTGCCACCACCGAACCGGTGACGTTGTCTAACGTTAACGTCAGCGAAGCGCTCCCCAGGACGTCTGTAGACACGAACCCGACCGTCGTTGAACTGGAGACTAAACCTGGACTCATCAGTGAACATCACTCGACCCCACTGAACACGTTGCCACCGCAGATGAAGTGTGCACCAGTGACGTCTGGCCGTTCTGTGACGTGGTAGGAGTGGTGGTCGAACAGCCTGTCGACGGCAGCGTAGATTATTGGCTCTCAAACGATTGCGTATGGTTTGATCAGACACTCGAGTTCCAGTCGCAGTCTGCAGATTGTCACGTAATCGGCGTGCAGTGGTTGTGCGTTGACGTAGAGCCATATTGGTGATGTAGCGGTCCTCTCTATTTGTAGTGCTTCGGGGTCTTCCCGAACGTGGACGATTTCGAACAGAATTCGTTGCTTGGTACCGTTGCCACAGTCGGCCAACGACACTCTGACTGACACCAAGTCTCAGAGCAACATTTCTTTGCGTATTGCCATCCTGAAGCCAAGCAATAGCCCTTCCTCGATCTTCGATAGTCAGTTGACGTCGTACCATTGTCGAATTTGGAGTGTGCACCGTACACGAACGCAAGCTCCAATTATATGGAAATTCAGCATTGGGAACATGGAATACACATGCAAAGCGTGCAAATGAAGTGCTTTGTGAAAAAGCAAGTTCTGGGCACTTAGCAGACCTTTCGCTTTCGCCCTAATTTACGTGCAAATGTAAGCATGTTTTCGCCATTAGAACTAGTCGACAGTGTCAATGACAGTGGATTTTAATTCATTTATGGGTTGCTTAGACCCACTTTCGTCAAAATGGAACAATACCATGTGTGACATTATGGTCTAGCTAATATAATTGACATTCAGAAAATAATGTCGAAAATATCGTCTGACCCTTAAATTCTTTTGAGTAGTATATATACATGCCCCCCCCCCCCCCCCCCCCCACACACACACCTTTTGGCACCTTCCTACACCTGTGTACCTATCTCTAATAAATTGTCTGGTAAGAAAACATGTACTAGCAATTGAAAATTGTTTCTGGTTGTCAACATGTATGTATAAATGCAATTTTGTTTAAAAACAAACATTTCAACCAGAAGAAGCTGTGTGACAAAACTGGATTGAGACACACACTACATGTATATAATGACTGTCACCTGGCAGTGAAGTATGCTACTAAATCTGTCAGAAATAATTACCCTGCCGACAAGCAAGGGAGAACTAACTTGTGACCTGTTGTTCAAGTAATATATTCTGACATTCAGTTCAGTATCAATTCTTGCAGAATGAAAATGTCTGCAGGGGCTAGTCAATGTGGGTATCAACCTAGATATGAACCATATGAACCAGGATTTTTTTATTTATTTAACAACCCACTCAACACATTTTTATTTATATTCATATGAGAGAAGAAACCTGCTGCTACAACTCCATGAGCTATTCTTTTGTAGCATCCCACAGACAGGATAATACACACCACATCTTTTGTTATGCATACTAGTCGTGATGCACTGGCTGGAATGAGAAATAGCCCAATAGGATTGATCCTAGATTGACTGTTCATCAGGCCGAGTGTTTTACCACTGGGCTATTTCCCATCCTGAAAGACTGACCAGTTCTATAAGCTTTTCACCTAAGTTACATCATTTAGAGTATTATATAATCTTAGCTTAATATGAATCCTATCAATACTTAAATGATGCCCTAAGAATGATCAAATTCTCTTTCACCATGTGAACTGTGTGGCAAATGTGTGAAATCTTACAAAACGTTATTCACAGAACTGTTCAAGGTCACAATATTGGTTACTATGACAATGATAAATCTATAAAGTGAAGAAAAACCCCCACAAAAAACCCCACAAAAATAAATAAAAAATATTAAAAAGAAAGAAAGATTAATTATGCTAGTTTCTGTTAAAAAAGCACTGACTGCTACGTGCCATATTATGGTAAACATGGTCATACCAAGTGGGGTGAGATAAAATTGGGCCCTTTTAGATTGAAAAAACAACAACCAAAAATAACTTTTTATATACCATTTCTTCTTGTTTGTTTGCTTGTTTATTATTGATTTTAATTTGTAAATTTTTTTACCGACTCCAAAATATTTTACACTACCGGCCCTGTCAAAATAACATGTGACAGAATCTAAGTTGTTGAGGGAAGAATGTTATTACATATTTGACATGTAGTAATTATATAATAACTGGCATAGATGATGAGATAACAAACCTGCTACTGCCTCATGGGCTATTTCTTTTAATAACATCATGATTCTGTCCTGTGCATTCCTGGCGTACAAAGTATATGAGAATGAAGGGATATATACAAGACAATTTCTAATCTTCTAAAAAAAGAATATGCTAAATTTGATTGAAAGACAGCTAACATTCATATATGTCAAACTGAATAATGTTTTATTAATAATAGAAGACATTTAAATTATTAAAGGGGTGGGACGTAGCCCAGTGGTAAAGCACTCGCTTGATGCACGGTTGGTCTAGGATCAATCCGTCGGTGGGCCCATATGGCTATTTCTCGTTCCAGCCAGTGCACCATGACTGGTATATCAAAGGCTGTGGTATGTGCTATCCTGTTTGTGGGATGGTGCATATAAAAGAACTCTTACTACTAATCGAAAAAGGACCCTTCATGAAGTGGCAACAGCGGGTTTCTTCTCTCAATATCTGTGTGGTCCATAACCATATATGTGACGCCATATAACCATAAATAAAATGAGTTGAGTATGTTTGTTAAATAAAACATTTCCTTCCTCAAATTACTGGTATCAGATAGAAGTTGCATTTTGTTCTACTGAACTATTAATGTATTTTCCAAGATCATCATATCAAATATTAAATACAAAAACAAATTAAAGGAATCCCATTTGTTTTTCTTTGATAATGAATTTATTTTAAAGGTTAACTTTATAATAAAATTATGATTTTGTATTTCCAATGAGTGAAAAGTGTTATTCTTACTGACACTGCAAAATGCAAAATATTAACACTAAACATTCCAAACTTTATCCAAAAACAAAGATCCCTATATATGATGTAATTTTAATGAAAAAAAGAAGAAGAATTTTTTATTTTTTTTAATGACACACTCAACACATTTTATTTACAGTTATATGGCATCAGACATATGGTTAAGAACCACACAGATATTGAGAGAGGAAACCTGCTGTCGCCACTTCATGGACTACACTTTTCGATTAGCAGCAAGGGATCTTTTATATGCACCATCCCACAGACATGATAATGCATACATGTGTACCACAGCCTTTGATATATTAGTTGTGGTGCACAGGCTGGAACGAGAAATAGCCCAATGGGTCCATTGATGGGGATTGATCCCAAACAGACCGTGCATAGAGTGAGCACTTTATCACTTACTCAAATCAAAGAAATTATATCACTATTTAAAAACAAATCATACAAATTACATCACTAATTAACTCTTGTGTCTTTTTTCATTTTAAACAAAAAGCAATTTTAATGCAGGATTGGAAATAAAACATAAGTCTTCTGATATTTGACTACAACTTGGCAAAATATTTTTGTTTGGTTTTACTTTATTATAACGTTAACCTTTAAATAAAAACTTTCAGTAAACACTGTTCAACTTGTCAATACCATGTGTACTATATGTGGGGCTGGAAGTTAGCTCAGTCGGTAGCGCACTCGACTTTCAGTAAACACTGTTCAACTTGTCAATACCATGTGTACTATATGTGGGGCTGGAAGTTAGCTCAGTCGGTAGCGCACTCGACTTTCAGTAAACACTGTTCAACTTGTCAATACCATGTGTACTATATGTGGGGCTGGAAGTTAGCTCAGTCGGTAGCACACTCGACTTTCAGTAAACACCGTTCAACTTGTCAATACCATGTGTACTATATGTGGGGCTGGAAGTTAGCTCAGTCGGTAGCACACTCGACTTTCAGTAAACACCGTTCAACTTGTCAATACCATGTGTACTATATGTGGGGCTGGAAGTTAGCTCAGTCGGTAGCACACTCGACTTTCAGTAAACACCGTTCAACTTGTCAATACCATGTGTACTATATGTGGGGCTGGAAGTTAGCTCAGTCGGTAGCGCACTCGACTTTCAGTAAACACCGTTCAACTTGTCAATACCATGTGTACTACATGTGGGGCTGGAAGTTAGCTCAGTCGGTAGCGCACTCGACTTTCAGTAAACACCGTTCAACTTGTCAATACCATGTGTACTATATGTGGGGCTGGAAGTTAGCTCAGTCGGTAGCGCACTCGACTTTCAGTAAACACCGTTCAACTTGTCAATACCATGTGTACTATATGTGGGGCTGGAAGTTAGCTCAGTCGGTAGCGCACTCGACTTCAGTAAACACCGTTCAACTTGTCAATACCATGTGTACTATATGTGGGGCTGGAAGTTAGCTCAGTCGGTAGCGCACTCGACTTTCAGTAAACACCGTTCAACTTGTCAATACCATGTGTACTATATGTGGGGCTGGAAGTTAGTCGGTAGCGCACTCGACTTTCAGTAGCTCAGTCGGTAGCGCACTCGACTTTCAGTAAACACCGTTCAACTTGTCAATACCATGTGTACTACATGTGGGGCTGGAAGTTAGCTCAGTCGGTAGCGCACTCGACTTTCAGTAAACACCGTTCAACTTGTCAATACCATGTGTACTACATGTGGGGCTGGAAGTTAGCTCAGTCGGTAGCGCACTCGACTTTCAGTAAACACCGTTCAACTTGTCAATACCATGTGTACTATATGTGGGGCTGGAAGTTAGCTCAGTCGGTAGCACACTCGACTTTCAGTAAACACCGTTCAACTTGTCAATACCATGTGTACTATATGTGGGGCTGGAAGTTAGCTCAGTCGGTAGCGACTTTCAGTAAACACTGTTCAACTTGTCAATACCATGTGTACTATATGTGGGGCTGGTAGTTAGCTCAGTCGGTAGCACACTCGACTTTCAGTAAACACCGTTCAACTTGTCAATACCATGTGTACTATATGTGGGGCTGGTAGTTAGTTCAGTCGGTAGCACACTCGCCTGAGGTGCTTGCATCATAGGATCCAACTACCTCAGTGGATTCATTCTCTAATTGGGGTTTTCCCATCCCAACCAGTACCCATGACTGGTATGTGCTGTCCTGTCTGTGGGAAAGTACATATAAAATATCCCTTGCTGCTAATGGACAAAACGTAGAGGGTTTCCTCCAAGACTATATTGGACTACAGAATTACCAAATATTTGACATCCAATAGCCAATGATGAATAAATCAATGTGTTCTAGTGATGTCGTTAAACAAAACTTGATCTATTTTTGTTTTATAAAACTGAATTGTCTTTGTTGGAAATGAAAACATATGTCATGCTTTCTCCTGATATTTAAATACAACTTGGTAAAAAACATTTGTCTGGTTTTTACCTCTACTTCAGTAAACCGTGTTCAAACTGTCAATACAGTGTGATTCCACCATGTGCATTACTACATGCATAACAAAGCCTTTTTTTGTCTGGTTTTTACTTTACTTTATTATAAAGTTAATGTTTAAACTTTACTTTATTATAAAGTTAATTTTTAAACTGGAAATTTCAGTAAACAGTGTTCAAACTGTCAATACAATGTGATTCCACCATGTGCATTACTACATGCATAACAAAGCCTTTTTTTGTCTGGTTTTTACTTTACTTTATTATAAAGTTAATGTTTAAACTGGAAATTTCAGTAAACAGTGTTCAAACTGTCAATACAATGTGATTCCACCATGTGCATTACTACATGCATAACAAAGCCTTTTTTTGTCTGGTTTTTACTTTACTTTATTATAAAGTTAATGTTTAAACTGGAAATTTCAGTAAACAGTGTTCAAACTGTCAATACAATGTGATTCCACCATGTGCATTACTACATGCATAACAAAGCCTTTTTTTGTCTGGTTTTTACTTTACTTTATTATAAAGTTAATGTTTAAACTGGAAATTTCAGTAAACAGTGTTCAAACTGTCAATACAATGTGATTCCACCATGTGCATTACTACATGCATAACAAAGCCTTTTTTTGTCTGGTTTTTACTTTACTTTATTATAAAGTTAATGTTTAAACTGGAAATTTCAGTAAACAGTGTTCAAACTGTCAACATAATGTGATTCCACCACATTCAGAACTACATGCCTGACACCTGGCTGACATCATTAAAGAATGGATTATTGCTTTTGGGATGAGCCACCATTCCTCTTGGGCAGCCATTCTAAGGTCATTGGTATTGACTAGTGCAAAATGACATGAGCAAACCAGCCTTTCCAAAACATCCCATAAATATTCAGCTGTTGGGCAGATTCAATGATTTAGCCGGCTAAGGGAGTGCAGTGAGACCTTGTTGATACATGGAGTTGACTGCAGCATTGTTCTTATGGGAATGACATTTGTCATCTTGAAAACAAAGCTGTGAGCCATAGGAACAACAACATGTTGACTGCTTTGAATTATGACCAAATTGGTAGTTTTTGTATTTAACCCACTACAAAATTAGTTCCACTATGAAAACCTCCTCCCTATCCTCCCCAATAAACTGGAAATTTCAGTAAACAGTGTTCAAAAAAAACCCCAACCCGGCCCAACAACAATAAAACAACCCCAAAATGATGAGCCAATTTCAGATTTGTTTAAGAATTGTCTGTTATTTCTTTTACATTCATCGAGGTATAAACAAAAAAAATCATCTGCAATCTGTATGAATTAGCGAAGCCTTTCTCACATAAGTTTGCAGATTATTATTTTTTGGTTCATACCCAGATAACGTAAAAGAAATAACAGACAATCCTTATAATTAAATTTGAAACAATTTTACTAATAATAACATTAAAAGTGCATAGGCCTATTTTATTTTGAATTATTTTTTTGGGTTAAAACAATAATGCTCAGTAAGACAAATTACCAATATAAAATAACGTCATCAGGTATGACGTTCCCTGACGATGTAATTTTTACATTCCTTGAGAAATTAATAAACTCTGTTGCTACAGCTGGACCAATGGGATGACGTTATATTGTAATGAATGTTATTATTTAAATATACAGTGTACTTTGTACATTTTTGTCACTCTTTTGGTCTTTACAAAACCACACACACCCAAAACCAAATAACTAAACTTTTGGCATTGTTGGTATCTTAATCTCTTCAAATCTCTGTTGGTGTCTATCTAAACAGTTTATTTGCTTTATTGAAATATTAACTTGTATTAACCCCACTGCATTGTGGAGATTCCTAACCATGTAACAAGATTACAGACATATACCATTAATGCACAAGATAAATCTTTACCAGACTGAGATATCCTCACAGATAGACGGGTCATATAGTGTTAGGCAAGTTTAAGCCTGCAATGTTTTGTACACATGCAGCCATAAGATATCAGTAATACCAGAAACAAGAGACTTACAAATGAAGTCCAAGGCTGCCAGTATTATTGATTTAAAGGAAAGGGAAGAATATTTATTTAACAATGTCTCGGCATATTTAACATTACAACTACAGTGAAACATATCTAATCTGTACATCCATGGAACTAAGTAAAATCTCTAAACTGTACATCCATAGAACTAAGTAACACCTCTAAACTGTACATCCATGGAACTAAGTAACATCTCTAAACTGTACATCCATGGAACTAAGTAACATCTCTAAACTGTACATCCATGGAACTAAGTAACATCTCTAAACTGTACATCCATGGAACTAAGTAACATATCTAAACTGTACATCCATGGAACTAAGTAACATATCTAATCTGTACATCCATGGAACTAAGTAACATCTCTAAACTGTACATCCATGGAACTAAGTAACATCTCTAAACTGTACATCCATGGAACTAAGTAACATCTCTAAACTGTACATCCATGGAACTAAGTAACATCTCTAAACTGTACATCCATGGAACTAAGTAACACCCCTAAACTGTACATCCATGGAACTAAGTAACACCTCTAAACTGTACATCCATGGAACTAAGTAACATCTCTAAACTGTACATCCATGGAACTAAGTAACATCTCTAAACTGTACATCCATGGAACTAAGTAACATCTCTAAACTGTACATCCATGGAACTAAGTAACATCTCTAAACTGTACATCCATGGAACTAAGTAACACCTCTAATCTGTACATCCATGGAACTAAGTAACACCTCTAATCTGTACATCCATGGAACTAAGTAAAATCTCTAAACTGTACATCCATAGAACTAAGTAACACCCCTAAACTGTACATCCATGGAACTAAGTAACATCTCTAAACTGTACATCCATGGAACTAAGTAACACCCCTAAACTGTACATCCATGGAACTAAGTAACATCTCTAAACTGTATATCCATGGAACTAAGTAACATCTCTAAACTGTACATCCATGGAACTAAGTAATACCTCTAATCTGTACATCCATGGAACTCAGTAAAATCTCTAAACTGTATATCCATAGAACTAAGTAACACCCCTAAACTGTACATCCATGGAACTAAGTAACACCTCTAAACTGTACATCCATGGAACTAAGTAACATCTCTAAACTGTACATACATGGAACTAAGTAACATCCCTAAACTGGAAATCTATGGAACTAAGTAACATATCTGAACTTTAATTACATGGAACTAAGGAGTTTTCACTTATTTGTGTCCAATATATATGGTCACTTTGACATTTGGTAAAGAATGAGAAAAAATGGCCACTTCCACCAAATATGCAGCTCCTATTATAGACATGACTTAGCAGGACGTTTCCTGTACCAGTTGTGGTGCACTGGTTGAGACAGATAATACAACATGGATCCAATGAAGGTGATTAATCCTATGACCCATCATGCACACTTTGGGCAAATGCTCCAGCACTGAGGAACATCCTTCCTGTATTATTGTTGATCTGTGAGTAGGATGTACCTTGCAGGATTAAAACATTGCATGAGCAATGGAAATAACCCATGATCATATAAGTGCATTCAGTTATTACTACCATTTTAGGCAAGAATAGAGTTTGTGCACAGTGGGTCTCTAGAATGTTGAGTGTATGCTAAATTTCTAAATTATTACTAAGAATCTTTCTAACAGAAACAACATTTTGGCTTCATGATTATTTTCACTCACATTATTACAAACAAAGATTTTTACTGGTAAAAAACCTGCTACTCACATACACACATCAAGAAAAGTTGTTCAATTAAGATACGGTTTATCAGCAAAGTAAGATCACATTACGTGTATACTGTGTATTAATATTTAATTCTGATGCACCGATATTGAAATTATTTTGTAACTTACATTAAAATATTAAAACATTTGGATAATAGTGTTTGTTTTTTTCCTCTTAAGATATACTAAGAATACTATGTTTAACTGATAAGTTGATTATTGTATGCCAAGTATACATTATTCTATACAACTAATTGCAGCTAATTATACCTACCAATGGATCTGTGTGATGATTTAAGTAATTGTTGCTAAAATAGCTGTCCTTGACACTATAAGTGTACTAACTTACCACAGTACAAAATCAATGTTATTTATCTTAATGGGAACAAAACAGCTGAGACAAATTTTTTACAAATAACTGAAACAAAATTTGTTTTGTTTAACGACACCACTAGAGCACATTGATTATTAATCATTTTGTTATTTGGTAATTTTGACATAGTCTTAGAGAGGAAACCCACCACATTTTTTCACTAATATTAAGGCATCTTTTATTTGCACCACTCTACAGACACGCTATGTCCAGCACCAAATAACTGAAGATACAATCATTTATTATGTAATCTAATACTTCATGGGAACTGTAGTACCGGTATGCATGACCATAATGTAATCATTCCGATTAATTGAATCTCTGCAAGGAGCCAGTCAGCAGTGCTTTTCACTATATATAGGCTATACTGTTTTTGTTTCAACATTTTTAAAGTTCATCAGCATTTTTTCTAACATGACAAAATATTTTTGATGACATTTATTAGCAGTAATTAAATTTAAATCTTGCTTTAGTATTTTGTAAAGTGCAGGCTTCTCGGTGTATTTTCGAGGCTTCAGCACTAATAATCAAATTTCAACAAAGCTGCAGCTCATCCAAGGAGCCGTAATGAAATATGGTGGAGATAACAATCTAATTAGCCACCACATATCCCTCTACATACTAACACAGTCACCCTGAGGAACCTGGTTCAGATCTGTCCTGGCATTATAAGCTTTTTAATTACCTGCCCCTGGGAAGGAAAAACATGTCCATTAGATTTTGGTAGGTCATTAGAATTAATTTTCAAAAGAAAGCATATTTAAATATTAACTGCATGTTTAAATTACAAGAGCCTGAAAAAATACTTATTCAACTCAAATTAGTTTGCAAAATCTGTACACGTTTCCAAATAGATGCCTAAGAAATCCATAATATCTTCCACACATAATCTAATTTTATACAGTCCAAATTGGCCAATGACATTAGACATCTCTAAAATCAAACTTGGTATAAAAATCTCTAGTTACACATGACCTTGTTCCTTAGTAACTGCATACATAAAACATTTTAAGTTAATAGTAATATATAGTTTAGAATCTCTTATATAAAAATGTTGTGCAACTTAATTAATAAACGAACATCTAATTATTGGCACAGAGAACACACCACCATGAGATACATTTATAGGCCACTGGAATGGTAAGTTAATAAAGTTCAGAAGGGAAAATAAATGCAATCATAATTATATGTAGTTTAATGACATTACTAAATATATACCCATCTCACTCCCACACAGTTTAAAGGGCATTGACTTCACACCGTGACAGAGGGACAAGATGCAGCTCAGTGGAAGAGCACTTGCTTCAGTAACCTGTAGAGTCAACCTTCCTTAGTGAACATACTCTCCTCCATCCTAACCAGTCTCTTATAAATAGCATATAACCTGTAGAGTCAACCTTCCTTAGTGAACATACTTTCCTCCATCCTAACCAGACTCTTATAAATAGCATATAACCTGTAGAGTCAACCTTCCTTAGTGAACATACTCTCCTCCATCCTAACCAGTCTCTTATAAATAGCATATAACCTGTAGAGTCAACCTTCCTTAGTGAACATACTCTCCTCCATCCTAACCAGTCTCTTATAAATAGCATATAACCTGTAGAGTCAACCTTCCTTAGTGAACATACTCTCCTCCATCCTAACCAGTCTCTTATAATAGCATATAACCTGTAGAGTCAACCTTCCTTAGTGAACATACTCTCCTCCATCCTAACCAGTCTCTTATAAATAGCATATAACCTGTAGAGTCAACCTTCCTTAGTGAACATACTCTCCTCCATCCTAACCAGTCTCTTATAAATAGCATATAACCTGTAGAGTCAACCTTCCTTAGTGAACATACTCTCCTCCATCCTAACCAGTCTCTTATAAATAGCATATAACCTGTAGAGTCAACCTTCCTTAGTGAACATACTCTCCTCCATCCTAACCAGTCTCTTATAAATAGCATATAACCTGTAGAGTCAACCTTCCTTAGTGAACATACTCTCCTCCATCCTAACCAGTCTCTTATAAATAGCATATAACCTGTAGTCAACCTTCCTTAGTGAACATACTCTCCTCCATCCTAACCAGTCTCTTATAAATAGCATATAACCTGTAGAGTCAACCTTCCTTAGTGAACATACTCTCCTCCATCCTAACCAGTCTCTTATAAATAGCATATAACCTGTAGAGTCAACCTTCCTTAGTGAACATACTCTCCTCCATCCTAACCAGTCTCTTATAAATAGCATATAACCTGTAGTCAACCTTCCTTAGTGAACATACTCTCCTCCATCCTAACCAGTCTCTTATAAATAGCATATAACCTGTAGAGTCAACCTTCCTTAGTGAACATACTCTCCTCCATCCTAACCAGTCTCTTATAAATAGCATATAACCTGTAGAGTCAATCTTCCTTAGTGAACATACTCTCCTCCATCCTAACCAGTCTCTTATAAATAGCATATAACCTGTAGAGTCAATCTTCCTTAGTGAACATACTCTCCTCCATCCTAACCAGTCTCTTATAAATAGCATATAACCTGTAGAGTCAATCTTCCTTAGTGAACATACTCTCCTCCATCCTAACCAGTCTCTTATAAATAGCATATAACCTGTAGAGTCAACCTTCCTTAGTGAACATACTCTCCTCCATCCTAACCAGTCTCTTATAAATAGCATATAACCTGTAGAGTCAACCTTCCTTAGTGAACATACTCTCCTCCATCCTAACCAGTCTCTTATAAATAGCATATAACCTGTAGAGTCAACCTTCCTTAGTGAACATACTCTCCTCCATCCTAACCAGTCTCTTATAAATAGCATATAACCTGTAGAGTCAATCTTCCTTAGTGAACATACTCTCCTCCATCCTAACCAGTCTCTTATAAATAGCATATAACCTGTAGAGTCAATCTTCCTTAGTGAACATACTCGCGTCCATCCTAACCAGTCTCTTATAAATAGCATATAACCTGTAGAGTCAATCTTCCTTAGTGAACATACTCTCCTCCATCCTAACCAGACTCTTATAAATAGCATATAACCTGTAGAGTCAATCTTCCTTAGTGAACATACTCTCCTCCATCCTAACCAGTCTCTTATAAATAGCATATAACCTGTAGAGTCAATCTTCCTTAGTGAACATACTCTCCTCCATCCTAACCAGTCTCTTATAAATAGCATATAACCTGTAGAGTCAATCTTCCTTAGTGAACATACTCGCGTCCATCCTAACCAGTCTCTTATAAATAGCATATAACCTGTAGAGTCAATCTTCCTTAGTGAACATACTCTCCTCCATCCTAACCAGTCTCTTATAAATAGCATGTCAACTCCATGTTATCTGCTGGGTTATGCTGTTCTCTGCTGCTATTTAGTATGTCCTGTCTATGTTGTAGGCAGCGGGTTTCTCCTTCTATATTCTTGAATTTGACAAAATCCATGGTATTTGATGTGCTGTGCTGTCCTTTCCATGAAAAATACTTTTTTTAAGAGTCTAGACACTCTTTAATAAAGTCTTGAGACTTTAAAATCATTGCAATGCATTACAGATTTGAGTTTAGATTAGTTTTATAAGCATGGACTTTGTTGCTGCTATTTACTATGTGCAATCTATGTTGTAGGCAGTGGGTTTCTTTCACCTCATGGACCTTCATTAAAAAGTCACATTAATCATATTCTAGACATCTAATAGCTGTGTATAGGTCTTAAAATGTGCTGAAATACATCTGTATTGCTTTCCTTTCCTTTGCACATGCACTCTCATTTATTATTTATTTAAATTACCAGCCAAGACATTTTGGCACAGGAAAACAATCGTCTCTACCATTATCCAGCCTGTCATTATCCAGACTGTGACTGGTTTGTAATTACAAACTGAACAAATCTAAAACCTAGCTTCCTTAGGATGGAAAAAGAAACTGTGTAGTGACACCAGAACATTGCTGACAGCAGTCATTATAAATCAACACAAGGCAGAGTGGTTTCATACTGCAGGCTTGTTATGAAGAAATAACATAATAGTTGACACAGAAATATCAAACAATAGCTTGCGGTAGTTAAAGGGTTATCTTTTTTTGTACAAGAAACCAACAAATAGAGCCATCTTGAGGCCATTTACTTTTTATTACCTAGCTTCTTTATTCTGACTCTGAAAAGTGTGAAATTAATACAGAAGATAACTTTAGCTTTTGGCCTGTTGTTTTGTTGCATCAGAAATAAACTAACCATCTAATTCATACTGGTAGACATTGATTTAGCTCCCCAAGCTAATCAAAGTTTGAACAATATCCAAGTTATTTCTCCACTACTGACAGACAGGACGACTGCTGGGAGCCCTTTCATACTCATGGATAGTGGGTGCTGCTGCATTAGTCTCATCATTGAATTCTGCACACGTCACTGATTCTAAATTTGGAATACAATCTTAATAAACTTTTTAAAGTCTAAACTTTAATAAAATCTGAACTGATGCATATACTTGGCATTAAACTACCATTACATTAAAATTTCCAGACTTCATCAAGTCTTAAAAGTTAACTTTATGATAAAGTTAAAACTATCATTAAAAGCAAATACATGAATTCCTTTTTTCCCCCTTGGTCTTATAAATTTAAATACTGCACTATGATTTTGTCTTTCAATACATCAAACAAATACTATCTTCACATAAGTGGTTTCAATTCATTATATAGAAATAAGTATTTCCATAAATATCTTTAATTAAATATTATTATATATATATATATATATTTATTAATCGTTTCATTTACACAGTTTAAGATTCCATTACAGTCTGGTGAAAATGTCATAATACATGAACCTGGCTGTTGCATTTATTTCATGAAATAATTACCATATTTATATATATTTGGATTATAAACAAAATGGAAATTACAATATGCATTAAAACATATTATATACCATAACATAATAATGGACCCTTTCACCCATGATGACCAATGGTATGATCACAGCGGCCATTTGGTGCAGTGAATATGACTAGAATGATTGAAAACAACCTCTTTAGCATTTGTTATGTACAGTGAAACCTGTCTAAACCAGACACTGAACAAACCAGAATCCTATTAAAACTGGTAAAGTTTCTAGGTCCCAAATTTTCTAAATTCTAAAATGCAATTCCCTCTGAACACTGGATGGTGTCTAACACTGATAAATATTAGGTCTCCGGTTTCTCTATACTAGCTGAACAGTTCCAGTTTGTAATTGAATACTGCCAAACTGATCATCATATTCTCTAACCAGTTTTTGTAAATATGAACAGAATGATCCCTTCTGACAATAATAATTAATTATTACACCCTCCCCCCCCAAAAAAAAAACCCCAAAAAAAAAACCAAATCCAAAACCCAAAGAAAAACAATTACTGACCATCTGTGAAGTAAATGATAATCTTTGTGAGATGCCAGACAATGCTAAGATGTAGCATGACAAGTCAAGGAATATGGAGGTATATAAATCTCAGCAGTCAGTAGCACATCTAATCAGACCAGAGGGACTGACTGAAGGCAATATCACTATTTACAGATGGTCACTTGATTACTTTTCAGCCAATATGAGCATAGATATATTATCTTTAAGAACACGTAAAAAAAACCCCATAGATTATTATTTAATTATTTGATAACCAACATAAGATTTTTTTGGTGAGGAAAAAAGCTTTATCTGTATTTGCAGAATGGATAATATTATATGTTCAAATAAGGTAACCAAACACCACCACCCCCCCCCCCCCCCCCCCGAACCCCACCACCACCAACACAAAGCCTCAGACTTCTTCTTAATTTAACCTTCGTTTATAAATTTCTAAAACTGGTATCTGTACCAAATTATTTTGTGACAAATGTAATTTCAGGACTTTTTATAATGTATTTTTTATTACCCATATGCCAACAGTATTTAATTTTTTTAGAATATTTTACAACAATATTAGGAGCTTTCCTATACGTGTAATTATGAGTATCATGTTGTGTGTGGATTCTGTGACTGGCAGATATACCACCGCCTATCCGTCGTGGATAATCCAGCTTTCCTGAAGAAACTTAATTACTGGAAACTGGCCTCGGTAATGTCACGGTTAAGCCATCGGACATGCGGCTGGTAGGTACAGGGTACACAGCCTGGTACTCTCTCCCACCCAGAGCAAGTTTTAACGATTCAATGGGTAGGTGTAAGACCACTACACTCTCTTCTCTCTCACTAACCACTAACAACTAACCCGCTGTCCTGGACAAACAGTCCAGATAGCTGAGTGGTGCACCCAGAACAGTGTGCTTGAACCTTAATTGGATATAAGCATGAAAATAAGTTGAAATAAAATGAAATTACTGGAATTGTTTGGCAAGCAACATTCGGTCAATGACATGACCAAGTCTTAAGCCAAATTCATACTTCACTGTCCACTGGTGAGTAGTCAACTTGCTCAGTCCGGAAGCAACATTCGGTCAATGACATGACCAAGTCTTAAGCCAAATTCATACTTCACTGTCCACTGGTGAGTAGTCAACTTGCTCAGTCCGGAAGCAACATTCGGTCAATGACATGACCAAGTCTTAAGCCAAATTCATACTTCACTGTCCACTGGTGAGTAGTCAACTTGCTCAGTCCGGAAGCAACATTCGGTCAATGACATGACCAAGTCTTAAGCCAAATTCATACTTCACTGTCCACTGGTGAGTAGTCAACTTGCTCAGTCCGGAAGTTTATTCAAAAGTTTTTAATTATCAGCTATTGGATGTCAAATATTTGGTAATTTTACATCTTTTATATGCACCATCCCAAGACAGGATATCACATACCACAGCTTTTGATATACCAGTTGTGGTGCACTGGCTGAAATGAAAAATAGTCCAATGGGCCCACTGACACGGATCGATCCCAAACTGACCGTACATGAAGCACATTTCCACTGGGCTACATCCCACCATCTTGCTTTGTTCATATCTAATCTGCATTTTACAGTAAATTTGTACATGTTTTTAATATTTGATGAGGATGTTCCTTCAATGCTATGTATGTCTTCAAGTCCATAAGAAGAACACATTTCAAACTGATGTTTTATTGAAATGAACAACAAACATCTATAAAGCCTATATCACATTATACGACACAACTCAACTCAACTCAACAGCTGAGTCGCGTCGTGTAGTGTATTAAAAAATCAGCCACCAGCTACTGATTTTTAGTCTGCCCAATTGCATTTGACATGACCGAACATGTTCAGTCACAGATGACGGTCGTCATATAGTGCGATGAGACTCTTGCGTCGTGTAGTATATATGGTTTACACAACGCTATACAACTGATGTCTACATTTCATCACGTGACATAAAAGTTAGAATGGCGGAATTATTCTGGAGAGATGAATGCAAGGACAGGCTTGTGGAGATGTGGAGGGCACAACCATGCCTGTTTGATATTACATGTAAAGGTTATAGTAACCGCCATACAAGGGCGAAAGTTCTGGCAGAAATCTCTGACAAATTACAAATCTGTGGTAAGTTACCACATATTTTTTATAGCTTGTCTGTAATTTTTTATTATGTTTTCTTTTGTTTCTGTTGGAGAGGGAGAGGTTCATATAGGCCTATCATAATCAACGATGTGATGAGAAATACTCAAAAACACCCTTTCATAAAATATACTGAATGCATATTTGCTAATTAATACCATAGTATATATTTTTCATAACATTAATTTTTAAATAACACAGAATATGTTTTAATACAATCTTATTCAATAGTTAGTGGACAATTTTGAAGCTGACAAAACGCACTATTTGATGCACATACACACAACATAATATGCTAATAATCAAATGTTTTAATCTTGCTATTTTTATTTTACAGTTAGAGAGGTCATTAAAAAATTAGTCACCAAGGACCCAGTACTCAAGGTGTACTAAGGTGTACCAAGGTGCACCAAGGTGCCCCCTAGTGGCAGTGGTGCAAAAAAGAGAACAAAAAGACAAGCCTGGGTAGCCAAGCAGCAACCATTTAAAAAGTGCTAAATTACTTCATGAAAACTGCGCAAAGCTTTTACTGTTTCGGACTTAATCCTATGGGACATTCAAAACTCACCAAGTGCCTCCACCCACTACTGGCCTTGGTCAGGTTGTCAGTGCTCTCTTACACTGGTGTTCGCTTGATGTGCTGGTTGGTCTGGGATCGATCCCCGTCGGTGGGCCCATTGGGCTATTTCTTGTTCCAGCCAGTGCACCACGACTGGTATATCAAAGGCTGTGGTATGTGTTATCCTATCTGTGGGATGGTGCATATAAAAAAATCCCTTGCTTCTGGTCGGAAAGAATGGCTCATAAAGTGGCGACAGCGGTTTTCTCTCTCAATATCTGTGTGGTCCTTAATGCCATATAACCATAAATAAAATGTGTTAAGTGTATCGTTAAATAAAACATTTCTTTCCTATGCCCATGGCAGGTGTGTCCTACAACAGCTTACTCTGAATGTGCAGATACAAGTTAAATGGCACTCATCACTCCATCACCGAGAGATGCTGGTCTGATAGAGGAGCCCACATACATGCAACTCAAAAGTGCAATCTCCCTCTGGGACCAAGAAATTGATGACCCAGTAAATAAAAAAAAATAAAAAAATGAATTTCTATGTAATCATAATCATGAATACCAGTGCTGTCAATACTGGTCTTCTGAGTGTACTCTGTGTGTGTGTGTGTGTGTGTGTGTGTGTGTCTGTCTATCTGTCTGTCTGTCTGTCTGTCTGTGTGTCTCTCTCTGTCTCTCTGATTTTTTATTTCAGTTGAGTAGTGTTGTATAGTGAGAACGGATTTCAGACACGACTGATTGGCTCTAGACGCAACAGTCCAGATGAGTTGCATTATATAATGTAATCTAGGCTTAAGAATCATAAGCTATTTCCGAGTAATAGCCTGTCTTTTAATGGCTACACATACATAAATACACCCCCCAAAAAAGCAGTAAAAAAAACTAAAAAGCAGAACAACAAAAGTTGAAAGGTAAAGGTCTGGTAAAGGTAAAAGATTTTGTTTTCTTTTTAAAATGTCTGTACAATCATTAAAGAAACCTATTTAGAAATGATTAATTATCACATTTCTGTCATCTCAGCTCATAAAATATTATATTTTGTAAAATGCACAAAGAGGCCTTAATATATATAGGCTTGTGTCTGTTGGCCAAGTCACATAATACTTAATTTGTATTTGGCAGTAAACAAATATAGTTTAAAGGAACTTTTAAGATACCTATAATTTCACAAAATATTTTCCATATTTAGATCAAACATAACTTCCTTCTTCAGCAGACATAAAATAAAGACATATTTCTTCATATTATTTATAGCATTTCTATCTCCATTAGCAGCAATGAAATACAGAGCAGTCTGCGATTTCAATAGATGTTGAAATAGATCTTTAGAACGAGGAGGTATTTATAACTGTGCTGAAAGTAAGAAAACAATAGACTATTCAAGTGTTACTAATATAATAGAACAGTGCAACTGACACAAGTTACTGAATCATATAAAAGGTTTTAAAAAAGTAACAAAAATAAAAATTTAAATTTTAGTTTTATTTTACACTATATAATGCATATAATCATTTTTAATTGTATTTCAAGTATGTAGAGGAGAAAGTATCAGATATTGTGGATACTTCAGCATCATAGGGGCATGGTAATATTTTTTGCTTAATGAAACCCCACTTTAGATTTCTCAAACTTAATCAATTATATTATAAAGTAAATTTAACTGCACAACATTTTTAACAAATAATTTTACGGAATTTGAAAGAACTATTTACTAAAAAACAAGCATTATGAGAGCACTGCTAAAGCAATACACGTCCCCTACCGAACCAAACAATTTTTCATATCTCCTAAATTTAAGGGACATACCTTTGTGAAAAGTGTGTAAATCACCATTGCAAAACAAATTTTTACATCAATGGAAGTCAAACTTGATCTGTAACAATACATTATAAAGCTATACACAAAATTTCAAATCAATATCTCAAGGCCTTCTGAAATTCTGTTTTCACATCTCCTAAGTTCAAGGGCCATAACTCTGTCAAAAATGGGTAAATCGCCATGAAAGTCAAACCTGATCTGTAACAGTACATTATAAAGCTATACAAGAAATTTCAGATGCATGGACAGACAGACGGATAGAAGGACTGAGATGAAACCTGTAGTCCTCTCCAGTTGGACCAGTAGGGGAGTAATAAGCTCAAATGACGTGAAAGATTCAGCCAACAGATCTGCAGTGGATTACTTGTGAAATGTAATTTGTGATTACAGATTTTATATTTGACAATATTCATTGTATTCCATCAAAAACACAGTATCAGCTGTATACGACTTAAATTATGTCCATTTGATGATGAAAATATGATGCCTTATGAACTGTATCTGTTCACTGCAAAAACATTTGTTTTGTTTAACAACACCACTAGAGCACATTAATTTATTAATCATCGGCTATAGCATGTCAAACATTTGACAATTTTGACATATAGTCTTAGAGAGGAAACCCATACAAGATCAGTATGAATTATGCATCCACAACTGGAGAATCTTGAAAAATATTATGAGTTAATTAACACAGTACCGTGACATAACAGAAATGAATCTATCGCATAACTAACAGTTCTTAATTAAAACAATTTGTTAGGCTATTGTCGGACAGCTAGATGTTTCTTTCTTTTCAGAAACTCAGCCTGTGAGATTTTTTTTTTTTTTTAAACATAGCTTTAGGATTTTTTTTTTTTATCTCTGTTAGTTAAAAAGTGTAACAGTCAAAATATGTTAATCATAGACTATGCTTAAATGTTTGTAATAGAATCCAATATGTGACAGTGTTGACGTAAGTGGCAGACAAATTATGAATCATAAATATGAATACGACAACACTTCTAAGTAGCAACTGAAAATGGAAACTAAGTTTCATGGCTAATCATTGATATAACAAGATTTTGTTACATCCACCCCCAGTTTTGAAAATGAAAAAAAGAAAAAAAGAGAGTATTTTTATGATCAGTATTAAGTGCACTATCAAATATATAGGTGACTATAAATTTTACCCAGACAAAACGTCATTTGGAATCGATCGCATTACAATATTTTTTTTGGTATTTTAATAAATGGAAGATTAAACTATATTGGGAAATCAAATCAATAAACCTCTTTGTATGCTAACTATATTGAGCTTATGGGGGAAAAGCAAAAATCCATAACAACTAGAATTACACCCCCCCTCTCCCCCCAATACAAAAAAAAAGAAGACATTAAGCAATTACTACACAGATGTGATTGTCCTTGCTACCAGATGTGCCTGGTCATATAGTTCCTGCTTGGATTATTACACAGTGGAACGAATTTAATTTCACATGTAGAAATGTAAGCAATTATCTATGGACATGTGTGCATGACATTCTTTAATTACTGGTATACGTTTGAGCACAATTTGATTTCCTGTCGGTGTGATTTATTTGTTGTTTACAAAGACATCACGAGCATGCAGACACCTGTTCCATGTGCTGACCGGAAGTAGACCACACGAGTATGGTACTATAGCTTGAAGTGCGACAGGTCATAGGGTTATTGTCTATAGGGAAAATTGTCTATGAAATACCCCAACAAGCGTTTCTACAGGAAATGATGCAGGAAGGGTTTAGATTGGCAAGAAATGTTTCTCGAGGGCGACCCCCCAGGAGAGAATTTGAGTCACGTTCCTCTGGATTTTTTGATTTTTTAAAGTTTGCTTTAGGCACGAAGGAGTTTTAACCCCCTAACCCCCCCCCCCCCCCCCCGAATATGTGCCTACCTTTGCTGCTATTCAGTAGGAGTTGCAAATGTGGTATCAGCAGGTTTCTTATCACTGACTCTAGATCATGGGTCACAAAACCATTCATGTATGTTAAACACCAAATTACCATAGTTTAACAAAATAATTTATTCAACAAACGTTTCTCTTCTTTCTGTTGAATATTGCATAAAATGTAACCATTTCACTGTATGGTATACTAACCAAATTAAGCTAAATTTATGTCAGTAAAACTACTGATTTAGAGCTGTCTCCCAATTTAAATTAAACTGTTTAAAATGCATCTTGCTTTTACTAATTGAATGTTTAAATAAAAAGTATATAGGTTAAATCCTATTAAATATCTTTCTATATATATAGATATATATATATAGGTAGTAGTGTATCAAATAGCATCTCACTGGGTTAAAGTTCAAAGTTTGCCTAACTTTGACCACCACATTAAATAAGGCTGCACCTGTCATTAGCCAACATGTGACTTGTTGTCATAAAATGTTGTTTCATCTGGCCAGTAAATACCTGTTACTTGATTTGCACCAGTATTAATATACCAGCTACACTTAATATGGGGTCATACTGCAACTAGGGTAGTAGAAAAAACCTTCCCATTATATCTGAAACAAGCGGCTAAATATTCTCCCATCCTATTTTTAAAAATTTACTTCAAGGCTGAAGGGTTGTAATATTTATATCCATGGTGTATATGTTGATTGACAACTGCTTATATTAGCTTTAGCCACAGGTGTTACTACGGCTGCCTATTGGATTTGATCTAGTGGTAAAAAACTATCAGTGGTCATAAAGAAACAGAACAGTTTGTGATGTCAGCAGGTTTCTTTTTCTGACACACACATGAACTACCAGCATACACCTAGCAAATTATTCATTAAACAAAGTCCCTGGGTTATGTCAACTTTATTTTCCTTTTCTTTACCGTATTCCTCTGTATTTTGTCAACAGTGCATGTTAATTCTCTCACACATACATGAATGACCAAGCACCTGACACCTAGTAGGTTGCTGATTAAACAAAGTCCCTGGGTGACTGATGTCAACCTTCCTTTCATTTTTTTTACCGTATTCCTCTATATTAATTTCAAAAGTGCATGTTTCTTTTCTCACACATACATGACACTTAGCAAGTTGTTAATTAAACAAAGTTCCGGGGTGATGTCAACATTCCTTTTCTTTTATTTACTGTATTCCTCCAAAAGTACATGTTTCATTTGACCCAGCAACCAGCAATATAATCAGCTGTGGATTAGACAGTGATCCGATTAAAGGGAAGGAGATCCCTGTAATTGAAATGGTCCTGCAGTGGTCCTGTAGTTAAAGTACTTATCTGCCAGGCCAATAATCAACACTCGGAGATCCATTTCACTCCACTGGTTCACACACTTCCTTTTATAATTGATCTAAGTGATCTATTTGCATACTTTGGTAATCTGTGGAAACTGATTTGATAATCTATAATGCTGATTTTGTTAGTGGGGGAACTAAAGGGATAGAGGTTATTATCTGATGGGTAGTGGTATCACCATGCAGTATTAGGAATAAAAATAGTATCACACAAGCATCCAACAATTTATGGCATATTTTTTTTATTCCTAATATATAAAACACTGACAATACTAAAACACTTGATGGTAATAATAGCTTTTCATATAGTATCTTTAATTTATTTTTATTACTATTTTTGTTTGTTTGTTGGTTGTTGTTTTTTAATGAGGAGTTTCTTTTATTTATCTATTTTACCAAATTGCTAAACATTTTTGTCTTAATATGTAATAAATGTTATAGAAATATTAAAGAAAATTATTAGTGGTCATGGTTCTTTTTACAAGAGTCCTTACTATTTTAATTGACTTATCACCTGGATCTGGCCACTGTCAAATGGAACAGACTATAATCTCAGAACTATTCTAGAATAGGATTGTAATCTCAGAACTATTCTAGAATAGGATTGTAATCTCAGAACTATTCTAGCATATGACTGTAATTTCAGGACTATTCTAGAATAGGATTGTAATCTCAGAACTATTCTAGCATATGACTGTAATTTCAGAAATATTCTAGAATAGGATTGTAATCTCAGAACTATTCTAGCATTGTAATCTCATAACTATTCTAGCATATGACTGTAATTTCAGGACTATTCTAGAATAGGATTGTAATCTCAGAACTATTCTAGAATAGGATTGTAATCTCAGAACTATTCTAGAATAGGATTGTAATCTCAGAACTATTCTAGCATATGACTGTAATTTCAGGACTATTCTAGAATAGGATTGTAATTTCATAACTATTCTAGAATAGGATTGTAATCTCAGAACTATTCTAGAATAGGATTGTAATCTCAGAACTATTCTAGCATATGACTGTAATTTCAGGACTATTCTAGAATAGGATTGTAATCTCAGAACTATTCTAGCATTGTAATCTCAGAACTATTCTAGCATATGACTGTAATTTCAGAACTATTCTAGAATAGGATTGTAATTTCAGAACTATTCTAGCATTGTAATCTCAGAACTATTCTAGCATATGACTGTAATTTCAGGACTATTCTAGGATAGGATTGTATTCTCAGAACTATTCTAGCATTGTAATCTCAGAACTATTCTAGCATATGACTGTAATTTCAGAAATATTCTAGAATAGGATTGTAATCTCAGAACTATTTTAGCATTGTAATCTCAGAACTATTCTAGCATATGACTGTAATTTCAGAACTATTCTAGAATAGGATTGTAATCTCAGAACTATTCTAGAATAGGATTGTAATCTCAGAACTATTCTAGAATAGGATTGTAATATCAGAACTATTCTAGCATTGTAATTTCAGAAATATTCTAGAAATTATATGACAAATGACAAGAGGCACCTATATTATTATTTTTTTAAATAATAATAATACATTAATAATAATAATAATAATAATAATAAAATCTTTATTTTCAGAGTGTAAATGAACACATTCAGTACATAGTAACTGAGTCCCATGAGGCCTCTCTAATCTACTACTGATGATAGTTGTGCTGTAGAATAATTTTAATAGAAACAAAAAGAAGAAAGAAAATGTTTTATTTAACAGCACACACAATTTATTTACGGTTATATGGCATCAGACATATGGTTAAGGACCACACAGATATTGAGGGAGGAAACCCACTGTTGCTACTTCATGGGCTACTCTTTCGATTAGCAGCTAGGGATCTTTTATATGCACCATCCCATAGACAGAATAGTACGTACAATGGCCTTTGATATACCAGTCATGGTGCACTGGCTGGAGCGAGAAATAGCCCATTGGGCCCACTTAATAGAAACAATAACAAATTATTTTATCTTATTTTACCGTTAACATTTGTAAATACTGCCTTACATGTGCATGACCATTTTTGGATAAGCCAATAGAATTATACATTTTTTTCAATAGTCTTCCTTGTCTGCTATGACTTGAAAGTGTATTATATTAAAAAAATGCACCCAGTCCGCACTTAATCGGATTCCGAACCATTAAAAATCTGAGATATTACAATACCACCTGATGCCTTCAGCAGTATCAAATCATATCGCTTTGTTAACAAAGATTTAAAACTGATGTGTTGTTGATGGTTTGAAATCACCTGATAATTAAATATTAGGTTTGATATTTTGTATCACTTGGTGTAAGTTGCTGAATAATAATAATAATAATAATAATAATAATAACAGTTTAAAAATAATCTATAATGCCTGGTTGTAAATATCAAGTCATATCAGATTGTGTATTTACTAAAAATGCAACAATGTAAACTTATCTGATGTCTTTTATATATCATATTGCTGATGTACTTTACAAAGTGCGACAGTTCAAAAACATTTAATGTATTGCCAAATATCAAGACTTATGTTTGTCAAGATCAAGAAAGTTTGGTGGAAAAAAAAAGACTTGTGAAAACTGCTTTTGATTAATAATCACAATATATTACTTAATCAAGTATAATGCTATATGATAACCAGGTGTAAATGGCTTAATTACAATGATTTTCAAATCAATATGTTTGCCAATTTTTAAAATTTGAAGTGCTTGGGTCACAATAATTGTCTGTAAAACCAGTCTACTTGCCCTTTTCACTGACCACTGAGATTAAAAAAATTTACGAAAAAGAAAGAAAGAAATGTTTTATTTAATGATGCACTCAACACATTTTATTTACGGTTATATAGTGTCAGAAAATTTACGAATGTTTTCTTTCTTTCAAATATTGGTAGTCAAATACTGAGATTAGTCCTAGGATTAGGGTTGCACAACAGTTTACAATGGTGATCCCTATTCAGAAAGTAAAGTACCGGTATCAGCCAAAACCATATCGTAAGTTTTGTACAGAGCATATGAAAAAGTTTGGACAACCATTGAAAAACCTATGAACACTGCACAGAGGATTAAAATCCAAAATTCTGGGTAAATCCAGAAAATATCTCTGGTTAATTATACTTATTACTTAAAATGACACATGCCATGTATGCATTTTTTTTTTTTCAATTCTAAAACAAAACAATTGTATTGCTGCAATACTTTTTATATGCAGCATAAGCCTGGTATGGGCTACTATTGATCTCTCACAATAGTTTCATGATGCAATATATAAAGGATTTACAGTATTATGTTTACAAAGATTCAACCTCTAAAATTCATCTGATTCTTTTTAAATATCAAGTCATAGTAGACTCATACAGCTTAGTGTTCTTTGCTGCATATTAACATCTAAAACCATATGAGACATCCAACAGCCAATGTATTTTTTTTGGGGGGGGGGTGTCGTAAATCATTAATTCATTCTGAAACCATATGGGTGTCTCTGCCCCCCCCCCCCCCCCCCGCCAAATATTGGTCTTATTAGTTTATATGTGTATGTACAAAGATTTATCATATGAAAAAACAATTGAATTATAAAAATACATCAAGCTGGTGTACCTAAATGCCGAATGTTATAAATAAATAAATATAAGCAAGTACTGCTGCAAAAAATACTATTGTTTGTCCTCACAACATGACCAGCAAATTATGACATCTAATGCCATGAATCCACTGCCTCATACGGGGACGGGTCGTAGCTCAGTGGTACAGCACTCGCTTGATGCGCGGTCGGTCTGGGATCGATCCTTGTCGGTGGGCCCATTGGACTATTTCTCGTTCCAGCCAGTACACCACAACTGGTATATCAAAGACTGTGGTATGTGCTATCCTGTCTGTGGAATGGGGCATATAAAAGATCGCTTGCTGCTAATCGAAAAGAGTAAGCCATGAAGTGGTGACAGTGGGTTTCCTCTCAATATCTGTGTGGTCTTTAACCATATATCCGATGCCATATAACCGTAAATAAAATGTGTTGATTGCATCGTTAAATAAAACATTTCCTTCCTTCCACTGCCTCATACAGTCACACAATTTTTGTATTGACATAAGAAATTAGAACATGTCCTAATCAGTGAGAACTGTGAAACTGTGTTGACTGCATGGACTAGGAAGTGCATGCTCAGTGCAAACAGATGCATACCAAACAAATTTACTTCTGTACAATGTGTGAGTTTTGTATACCTCTGTGCAGATGCAGTGAAATTGCAGTCTAACGTGAATACACCAACTTGTTTGTTCAAGCACATGATTAGACCAACCATCTTTCACAGAATGCTAAAACCAGAATATTGGTTTCACACCCTTTAAACAGGAAGACAAACAGAGACAATTACCTGTCATGCCATTCAAATAACTGTTCTGATAGGACAGAAGGATGTAAGGATGGATGAATAAATCATGCAGACATGGCCATCTATATATACGCTCTCTCAGTGTTTTATACCAGAACAGCTTCAATTTGTTGAAAAGAGGTCAAAACCTTTTAGAAAAATCATAAAAGAAAAGAACTGTTTGTTTCACAGTAGCTTATCACAAGGATGGATGAATAAATCATATGAACATGGCCATCTATAAGAAAAACCATAAATGAAAAAGACTACTTAATATATAAAATGTAGCTATTACAAACTGGGCTGGATTTAGCTCAGTCGGTTGAGTGCTTGATTGAGGTGCTTGTGTCACAGGATCGAACCACCTCGGTGGACCCATTCAAATGATTTTTTTCCCGTTCCAACCAGTGCACCACAACAGGTCAACAGCCGTGGTTTGTGTTTTCCTGTCTGTGAGAAAGTGCATATAGAAGATCCCTTGCTACTAATTGAAAAAAAATAGCGTCTCTAAGACTATATGTCAGAATTACCAAATGTTATACATCCAATAGCCGATGATTAATTAATAAATGTACTCTAGTGGTGTCGTTAAACAAAACAAACTTTAACTATTACAAACCTGATCTGGAAGAGAAAGCTACTGCTTCCACATAGACTAATCTTACATAATCCTACCAAACAGAAGCAACATATACTTGGTGTGCACTTCCTCATATAATAATATTAATATGGCCTTTAATATACCAGTTGTGGAGGACTGGTTGGAACAGGAAAACCAATGATCTGCTGAGGGGATCAATGTGATTACGCTTCACACCTCAGGTCAGTGTCCTACCACTGACCTACATCCACCATTCCAAACTGGATTCCTAATTTTATACAAAGCACCAGTTCGATACCTCATAATAAAGGTTACCAAAAGATTTGTCTTAACCTGGGGATAAGCTCATCAAACAACATTCTGGGTTAATATGCAACCTGGATAAATGGAATGACAGATGGTTTGATGAAAGGATCAATCAATATTAATAAACTGGAACAGATTTACTGACTATAGTGCCAACGTTTAAATTGCAAACTCAGCAACTGGCAAGGAACAATAAATAATGTGTGAAACAATGACCATCCACATCAAACATATTATATATACGTAGATCTTGTCTAAAAACTGATTTAACAGTTTCAGCCACGATTCCATTAAGACAGAGGTGTATACATGTACTGTGAACTTGTGAAGACTGGTGAAGTACACAGAAAAGATATCTTGGTACCAATCAGTGTGAACCAGTTTGACCATATGGCACGTGCTTACATTCACTGAAGGTTCAAGGCCTGGGCATCCAACTCAAACACATTCCCCATGGTACCGAGGAAAAGGAGTCTGTGATAGGAAGCTAATCAGTGGTGGCAGAAGTCTTCCAAGTGTAACAGATATCCATCATTGACCCTTAATTGCTGCTGAGATCTCGTTAAACACATTCATTTCCATGTTGATCTAACTCAAGTGCTAACACTCTTGATTTGGGAGAGATTCACAATTATTAATAACATTTTCACAAGTGTATAATGAATACTTTTTTTTAATAACACTTTCCCCTAGCTGTTCTAAAAGTGTATACCACAAATGTTGATTTATTAATGGCTATTTTTATCTTCATGCATATCATATATGTATAGTAATTTATGTGTGTGTGTGGGGGGAGGGGGGGGAGGTCTAGACTGTGATGAGTGAAGTTTATCGGATGGGTTAAGTATAATACTCCCTGGAAAATATATTTTAAAAAAAAGAAAATTTGCTTAAGGTAGTACTATACCAAATAACTTCCAGCTGGGTCAAAGTTCGAGGTGCACCCAACTTTTGATAGAGAAGTGAACACCACAAGTCCTGTGTTTGGTTATGAATGTGAGTGTGTTGGTTGTAAAAAATAATAGTTTCATCTGGGTAAAATAAATGTGCAATTTTATTTCATCTAGTACCAATGTGTCAAGTAGCCTTGTGCTTGAAACATGTATGGGGTACCTGTAAAAAAAAGTACTCGAATTTTGTGCGAAACTAGGGTAGTCATAGACGCTACCCGTTATCTCAGAAACGAGCAGCTTGACCCCCATTTTTTTCTGATTCACTTTAAGTGTAAGGGGTGGTAGTATTTATACACCCTATAGCACATATTCAGTGCATAATAAAAAATATTATCATTTTGTCATTTTATTTAATTAAACTATACTGGTTGATTAATTAGCCATCACTCGATCATGCAAGTTCACAATGACCTTGACCTTGACAATAATCTCTGTACATGGCTCTGAATGGAGTTTGAATCAAAGTTAGCACTGAAGAAAAGTTGGTTTTGGCCTATAATTCATACTGTAAAGATTTCAATAATTTCTTTTTACATGGTATTTGACTTGCCATATACAACTGCTCTTAAATATGGTATTATATATAGGCAACCTGAACTAAGATTTTAATAGCAATTTATTTTTATATTAAAAATAGCATGTGCCAATAGTGGGTTAATGTCTTTAGTTTCCATTAATATTGTTAATTTTTTATGTATGAAATTCTGAAAACTCAAATTTGTAAAGAAGTTGATTTTTATTGTCATTTTGACATATTTATAGGGTGCTAAGTTATATTTTAGACAAATTTGTAGTTTTATGCAAAATTTAAAGTAAATTTGAAGAAAAACTTTACCAAAAACATAATTAAATTTGTTGTCATTATTGTGCCTTCTGTTCTTATTTGTACATAACAATAAGGTTGTTAAACATATACTTAGATCTCCAGATAATTTTTGTTTCTTAATAATCACTTAGTTAGCTCTCATGAAAAGCATTTTGAGTTTATACTAGATTCAAAACCAATTTTTTCAGATTTGATTATCTGCCTTGGATTAAGTTGATAATTTATTTTATTGTTAAAGCTGTATTACCTAATGTTACTAGCTAAATAAAATGCTGGATTACAGATTGCAGGAATACATCTAATGTACATGTTGTATTCATCCGGATTAGAAAATAATGCAAGAAAATAGATGTTCGGGTAATTTTGTCATTTAAAAATAGTTTTTTTCAGTAATTAATCAAAAATAAATGTGTTAAAGCTGCATGATTATTCCAGATATCACACCTATTAAAACCTCCAACTACAGTAGGCTATCAATAAAATATAGTCAGGAATATTGGTGGCTGCCAATAGTTTTGATGGTTCATTATGAAAATCAGCATGGCCGATGGATTTGAATTTCCCACACCTGGTAACTTGAAGACACCCACACCCAACATACAGGATTTCCTCTCAACACTAATGTTCAGGACATTAAGTCATTACTTCATACAGGTACAGTCATGTTTGTGTTTCCTTCCTCAGACAGTGTATTTTTTTAATACTGATATTTCTTTGATGTGCCTGTTAAGGTCTTCATAGTCTAGGGGTCAATCAAGTGCATGTGTTTTAATGGAATTCTTTAAAGGGGTAGAGGTACTCTGACTATCTTTGTTGTCTCTACATATATACCCGAGTACACACACCCAACTGAAAGTAAATATCTTCAGGAGGTTTATTTTAAAACATTTTGTTGTTTAATATGACATATTGCATTTGTACAAAACTATATGCAATATATATGCTTTTTGAGGTGTACATTATATTAGGTTGCACTGTAGAAACAACAGTTTCAGTGAGGTTGTCAGTTTATGTCAGAATACACCAGATCCTGGTTGTCATAAAGACACATAGCTGGACACTTTTAGAAAAATGTATGTTATCAGTATAGGTAGTACTATACCAAATAACTTCCAGCTGGGTCAAAGTTCGAGGTGCACCCAACTTTTGATAGAGAAGTGAACACCACAAGTCCTGTGATTGGTTATGAATGTGAGTGTGTTGGTTGTAAAAAATAATAGTTTCATCTGGGTAAAATAAATGTGCAATTTTATTTCATCTAGTACCAATGTGTCAAGTAGCCTTGTGCTTGAAACATGTATGGGGTACCTGTAAAAAAAAGTACTCGAATTTTGTGCGAAACTAGGGTAGTCATAGACGCTACCCGTTATCTCAGAAACGAGCAGCTTGACCCCCATATTTTTCTGATTCACTTTAAGTGTAAGGGGTGGTAGTATTTATATCCGTGGCGTTTATGTCGGTTGATATGTTGCAGGTAGGAGTATTAGCCGCATATGTTACTATTGTCGTCTATGGGATTTGATTTGGTAGTATACACCCTATAAGCAATGGGGAGGGAGTTGAACCCTGAAACCACCAACCCTACATATGTGCCAGATCGGGTTTTTTTTTCATTTAAGGATTGTCTGTTATTTCTTTTACATTCATCAGTATGTGAAAACAAAAATCATCCACATAGGCTTGCAGACAATTATTTTTGCTCATCATGAATATCCAGATGAACTTAAAAGAAATAACAGACAATCCTTATATTTAAATTTGAAACATACTTACTAATAATAAAACAGAAGTTCATAGTTTATTTTGATTTATATTTTTGGTTGTAAAACGATAACGCTCAATAAGACAAAGTACCAATATAAAGTGAAGTCATCAGATATATGACGTTCCCTGACAACGTTATTTTTACGTTCATTATAAGACAAAGTACCAATATAAAGTGATCTCATCAGATATATGACGTTCCCTGACAACGTTATTTTTACATTAATCGAGAAATTAACACATTTTCACTGCCAATGGGCCAGTGGGATGATTTTAAGTTGTAATGAATGAAACCGAAATTTTATTATTTAAAAGCATAAGCTGGCAATTAATGACTCCCTCCTCTCAAGGAAAGGCTAACAAGTATAAATGGCCTCTTAAATCAACATGGAAAAGAATGTTTTAGTAAAATTGGCAGAATTAATCCACCAGGCAATGCATCTACCAACAACAGCATTCTGTGATCTGGAAGCAACGAGATATTTGACACAATAAATTACATATGGAAGCTGGTACTTAGGTTATTACTTAGACTGTAGGATGGGATTAATCAAGACATGGGTCTGCATCATTTGGACCATGTCGGCGAGAAATAACTTTTATCTGTACTTATCTAAATGGCTTAGACCAATATCAGATACAGCTTTCACACAGCCAAATGAGCTAAAGTCCATTCAGATTTAACAATTAACCCGTCACCATATCCATGGAAATACACAGTACATCAAATGAATTGATCACAAAATCAATTATCTTTTAATGACCATTTATTTCGTGCCAACACTTAGACCATGTCTATTAGATATACACAGAAAGGAATGTGAAATAAATTTGGTATAATATTCATCAGAGGTGTCATTAATATTTCTAATTCTATAAGAGCCACAGATAATAATCCATTTCAACAATAAAACTGTTGTTTGGCCATTTTGAAAGTCTGGCAGGAAATAACATGGAACAAGCTTTAAAGGGACATTCCTGAGTTTGCTGCAATTTTTAAGATGTTATCGACTAACAGAGACTTTTTAACGATTGTAATTACATATCAAATATATTTTTCTACATAAAATATTAGTGGCTGTATATTAAATGTGTTTCTGACCGTTCTAATATTTGTACTAAGTTAAATTGTATTTTATTTCCTAAAATATTTATTTTCGTATATACGAACTTATTTGAAGACAAAAGCCAATTTGGGCTTCTTACAAATATTAAGATGACCGGAAACACACTGATATTCTAAACAAGAAAATCTATTTAATATGCAAGTTTAATCGTATAAATATTTTATTACCGGTAGTCAGAAACATCTTACAATGCAGCAAACTCAGGAATGTCCCTTTAATATTGAATAAATGCTAGATTTGTTTTTTAAATTCAAGAAATAAGATTAATTGTTAACTGAGTTGATTCTAAAAGGAAATTTCAGTTTTTGCCAATCATTTTTCTTTCTTCACATTTCAACTATTACTATGGTTTAGTCTCTGACTTGACAACCATATGGCACAGACAGGGAATTACACAATCTTAACAGAGTTAACCCTAAAAAATTTTTTCACCCACTGAGAATAATTCTACCTTCTTTTTGTTTTCTCCTTCTTTCATACACGTATTTCAAATATAATGTCATTATTTGCTCTCTAACTTGACAACCATACAGACTTGGGGAATTACAAGATCATAAAATGTGAATTGTCAGTTGTATAATTGACTGTTTGGTTTTGTTCTGAGGGATGGTAGCAATATCATTAGTCTTTCATCCTAATTACCATATTTATTATAATTCATTTTGGGTTTTTTTTTTAATGCAAAATAAAATTTGTAATCTGAATAAAAATTTATTACAAATAAATGTGTCATATATGTATTTTATTATTGTGTTGTGATGATATTTCTCCTATGCATAAATAATGTCACAGTGGGGGTGGGGTTTAGCTCAGTTGGTTGAGTGTTCGCTTGTGGTGCTTGTATCGCAGGATCGAACCACCTCGTTGGATCCATTCAACTGATTGAGGTTTATTCCAACCAGGTAATGTCTTTGGAAAAGTACATGTAAAAGATCCCTTGCAGCATTAGAAAAAAAGTAGCGGGTTTGCTCTGATGACTGGTGTCGGAATTACCACATATTTGACATCCAATAGCCGATGATTAGTTAATCAATGTGCTCTAGTGGTGTTGTTAAACAAAACAAATTTTTAATGTCACAGTGACAAAATTGGTAAGAAAAATACATTGTATATACACTATTACACCCTATTATTAAACAATTTATCAGTACAGAAAATCATGCAAAAGAAAAAAGTTGGCTGCAGTGGACCAAATATAGTACTTCTGTATTAGACATAATGTGCCAAATATAGTACTTCTGTATTAGACATAATGGCCAAATATAGTACTTCTGTATTAGACATAATGGGCCAAATATAGTACTTCTGTATTAGACATAATGGGCCAAATATAGTACTTCTGTATTAGACATAATGGGCCAAATATAGTACTTCTGTATTAGACATAATGGCCCAAATATAGTACTTCTGTATTAGACATAATGCGCCAAATATAGTACTTCTGTATTAGACATAATGGGCCAAATTTAGAAAATTTGTTTCTAATTTTCATTATTATTCATACTTACCTAGTACTAGCACAACAACAATGCTATACGACCCTGAGTTATAACCTCCACTGCAGAATTATCTGCCCTGCAATGACTGACTGAATCCGCCGAGTTCCGTCCGGACCAACAGCCATATCACGGAAATAAAACCGGTCAAACGTGTGTCGACCTTTCCAAAACCCCGCACTCATGACCTTGAAAATGTCCAAAGAATCATGGAAATTAAGGGAAGCAGAAATCGCCCGAATCTCATGAGGTTGAACGGAGAAATTCCGCAGAACATGATCACCCGCCTTCTCACATGCCAGTTTGAAGGTTGCAGCAATCCATCTCGACAAAGCATTCTTCGTATGTCTTCTGGTTGGCGTGTGAAAGAGATAAACGGTCTCTTCATGTTTTGCCGGAGATTTCTAGTACACTCCAAATAGAATTTCAAAGCCCGCACCGGACAAAGAAGTCTATCAGAATTATCCACAGAAAGCGTACGAGATAAACACTGAATGATGGCCGGAGGAAACTCTTCCCCTGGCACCTGGTTCTTAGCCACAAAAACAGGATCAGTACGTAACGTAACTGACCCTGTCCGTATTGTAATCCACCAAATCATGCAAAAAAGCATGAATCTCACTAATACGACGGCAAGCCGCTAGTGAGACCAGAAACAAAGTTTTCCACGTCAAATGACGAAGACCGGCAAATTTCAAAGGCTCATAGGGCTTGCCTTTGCCATGAAGAACCAGAAAAACATTCCATTTAGGCAAAATGGAAGGCTTCTCAATTGTGTTTTGCAACGACTTAAGCAAGTCATGCAACCCGAGATTCGTTGAGAAATCTTGACATCCACACTGCCTCAGAGTAGTGAAAATGGACGACTGGTGACTTCTCACTGTTTGAACTTTCAGCTGTGTTTTTTGGACAAGAGCCAGAAAGTACTCAGCTAAGTCATTAACAGTAGGCGACAAGGGATCCACGTCTCTCTCATTCGCCCAATGAACCCAAGCGCGCCAGTGACACTGGTAGACCCTCTCCGTAGACTGGCGCTTCGAAGAGGAGATGAGCTCAGCAACCCGTTTAGAAAAGCCTCGGTTTTGGAGGGAAACCCCGACAACCGCCATGCGTGAAGTCGGAAAACCTCCAGCTTCGGATGCCACTCTGTCCGACGCAGTCTCTGACTGAGCAGATCGGGTATCAATGGCAACCGCACCGGCTCCTGCACTAAAAGTGACAGGAGCGGAGGGAACCAGGCTTGAGCTGCCCAACTCGGGGCTACGAGCATGACATGACAAGGTTGCTGTGTGATCTTTGCCAGAACCTTGCCAAGCAGAACCGGAGGGGGAAAGGCTTAAAAATCCAGTCCCGTCCAGTCCATGCTCAACGCATCGTACTCCAATGCCAGTGGGTCTGGTACCGGTGATACAAACACTGGCAACTGACTGTTCAGGCGAGTGGCAAACATATCGAGTTGAGGACTCCCCCACAACTGAAGAACTCGATAAAACACCGTCCGGTGCAACACCCACTCCGTCTGAACTGGGGAACGACGACTCAAAGCGACCGCCAAGACGTTCACGGATGAAGGAATGTGTTTGGCCGATAACACCACTCCTCAATCATCGCACCATTCCAGAATCTCCAAAGCCGCAAGACTCAATGACAGGGATTTGGTGCCTCCCCACCGATTGAGGTACGCAACAACCGACGTGTTGTCCGACCTCAACAAATACCATGTCGAATAACAGTCCTGAAATGGAGACAAGCATGACGCACTGCTTCCATCTCCAACAGGTTGATGTGATGACTCCTCTCTGAAGGAGTCCACACCCCTGACAAATGTTGATCCAAAAGGTGTGCACTGAACCCCTCGAGGGAAGCATCGGTAAACAGGACCAACTCTGGAGAAAGTGGGTGTAAAGGAACGGCCTGGGACATACACTTGTCCACTAGACACTCTTGGATTGGAAGAATGAACCAAGGCCTCAATGGTATCACCAAATCCCAGCTGAGACCATCCCACACTTGGGACAAATGCCATTGAAGCGGTCTCTTGAACCGTCTGAACCGCACATTCAGCGCCGCCAGCGATTCAAGATGGCCTATCAACACATGGAGCGTGTGCACTGACGCACTTTGCTCTACCAGAAGACGTTGCGCCAATGTCGTGAAATTGTGAAGTCGCGAATCCGTCGGAAGAACAGACACCTCCACAAGGTTGAAAACCACCCCAAGATAAGTGAAAACCTGCGTTGGCACTAATTCTGACTTGACCCAATTGGGAATAAACCCCAATCGGAGAATCATGTCGATCACGAACTCCACGCCCACGAGACATGCCGTCTGTGACGCCGCCGGAATTAACCAATCGTCCAGGTAATTGTGCATCCATATACCCAACAGATGGACATGCCCCACCACTGCTTTTACTACCCGAGTAAAGACGTGAGGGCTTGTGGCCAATCCGAACAGCAGAACTTGAAACTTGTAAGCTCTGCCATCATAGAGGAACCACAAGTACTTCCAAAAATCCCGATGGATTGGAACATGCAGGTAAGCGTCCTTCAAACCCTGGTCTCGCTGGAAACCCTGGCGGTGGAGGGACTGGTGGAGGCGATTCCCCTAGCCAGGCCATGAAATTCTCAAAAAGAGAAACATAGTCTCCCCGAGTCCGCCCCAGAGGGCGACCCGAAACCATCGGACCCTGAACAAAAGGTTCCGCCCACGCAGTCGAGGGATAACGCCTGGACTGCAGAATCAAAAACGAGGATATACGGTCTACCCATGCGCGGGTGTAGGTTATACATCCGGCAAGGGGAGATAATTCTGCAGTGGAGGTTATAACTCAGGGTCGTATAGCATTGTTGTTGTGCTAGTACGGTAAGTTGAATAAGACTAATAGTACTTCTGTATTAGACATAATGGGCCAAATATAGTACTTCTGTATTAGACATAATGGGCCAAATATAGTACTTCTGTATTAGACATAATGCGCCAAATATAGTACTTCTGTATTAGACATAATGCGCCAAATATAGTACTTCTGTATTAGACATAATGGGCCAAATATAGTACTTCTGTATTAGACATAATGGGCCAAATATAGTACTTCTGTATTAGACATAATGGGCCAAATATAGTACTTCTGTATTAGACATAACGGGCCAAATATAGTACTTCTGTGTTAGACATAACGGACCAAATATAGTACTTCTGTGTTAGACATAACGGGCAAAATATAGTACTTCTGTGTTAGACATAACGGGCCAAATATAGTACTTCTGTGTTAGACATAACGGGCCAAATATAGTACTTCTGTATTAGACATAACGGGCCAAATATAGTACTTCTGTATTAGACATAACGGGCCAAATATAGTACTTCTGTATTAGACATAACGGGTCTGTATTAGACATAACGGGCCAAATATAGTACTTCTGTATTAGACATAACGGGCCAAATATAGTACGTGTGTATTAGACATAACGGGCCAAATATAGTACTTGTGTATTAGACATAACGGGCCAAATATAGTACTTGTGTATTAGACATAACGGGCCAAATATAGTACTTGTGTATTAGACACAACGGGCCAAATATAGTACTTCTATATTAGACATAATGGGCCACATTTACAATGCCTGTTTTACTCAAAGGCAGGGGCCTAATTCACCAAGCTCTCTTAGGCTCTGCTAGACAACAAAGCATCCTCTTTGCAAGTCTTTTAGCACTGCACTGCGAGATCGCAAAGTTGCGGAGAGTTTAGTGAATTAGGCACCTGGTGTTTAAGCTTTATAAATGTATGTAGTTACATGTGTGTAAGACATAAACAGGTGTTTAAGCTTTATAAATGTATGTAGTTACATGTGTGTAAGACATAAACTGGTGTTTAAGCTTTATAAATGTATGTAGTTACATGTGTGTAAGACATAAACAGGTGTTTAAGCTTTATAAATGTATGTAGTTACATGTGTGTAAGACATAAACTGGTGTTTAAGCTTTATAAATGTATGTAGTTACATGTGTGTAAGACATAAACAGGTGTTTAAGCTTTATAAATGTATGTAGTTACATGTGTGTAAGACATAAACAGGTGTTTAAGCTTTATAAATGTATGTAGTTACATGTGTGTAAGACATAAACTGGTGTTTAAGCTTTATAAATGTATGTAGTTACATGTGTGTAAGACATAAACTGGTGTTTAAGCTTTATAAATGTATGTAGTTACATGTGTGTAAGACATAAACAGGTGTTTAAGCTTTATAAATGTATGTAGTTACATGTGTGTAAGACATAAACAAGCTTTTGAAAATTCGGCCCACTGTCTTACCACAAGTTTGATGATGATGATAAAAATGATGATAATGATGATGAGTCTGCACTGGAAGGTATAGAACCTTTTTTTCCTTCAACCAAGCCAGTTTGACTATAATTATCATTACACTGCTACAGTTTGCCTGTCACGCAGTCTGCAGAGATTCTCTTGGGGATGTCAGTTCTCGTCTGACAAAACACTGTGATATCTTTTTAATAGCGAGGTTTTAAAATTAAAATTACTTACAAATGTTTTTCTTCATTATAAATATTACACAATACACTCTATGAACCCAACATTTATCTAATCTTCAGCTTATGTACACTGATACAAACATGGACAGGTCCAATTTGATTAATAACAGCAGTATTAACATTAGATAAACTTTTCTGTGTGAGTGGAAACTGTACTGAAATAAACAGAGACCATCTCGTGGTTTTGGCAGATATGATGTACATGGATGTGACCTGGTGCTATATGTGAAAATCATGGTTTTATTGATTGTAAAGCACTGAGTGAGACTGTACTTTCCACACATCGAAGTAAAATTACCCTAAAAATCATATTTCTCAAAACAGCATGCAATGGTCCATGAAAATTTACATATTTTAAAGGGCCTATCCTGAGTTTGCAACCAATGCAAGATGTTTGCAATAACAGAGCCTTGTTGGCGACTACTATTTCATACTAAATATATTTTCTTGTTTAGAATACCAGTGTCTGTATATCGAATGTGTTTGCAGTCATATACTAATGTTTGTGGCACTCAGTTTTTACTTTAAAAGGAGGGTCAACTCAAACAAGAGCCTTATGTGTTGGAAAGATGCATATCCATACCACCAACACATACTGACACTTTAACAAATGAAAAAGGCGTAATTTTAGTTAATAAAAAAACATGATTATTCCTACTAATTGAGGGCAGCCATTTTGTGTCGTATTTGTGACATCTGGTGGTATAGCTTGGGGTGAAGTGACGTCAGCTCTATCCAACGACTCTATGCACAGTCTAAACAAACACTCTAAGACCACATATCAAAAATTACCAAATGTTTGACATCCAACAGGAGATATGAATAAATCAATGTGCTCTAGTAGTGTCATTAAACAAAACGAACTTTTAAAATTGTATTAGATATTATAATTGATAGTTAGCAGTAAAAATGGCAGAAACAGTGCACACTAATTGCAATGTTAAAGCAGACTTGTTATATCATTATGTTGAATTACCACTACCAGCTAAACCAGTACCAGCTATAGCTCAGGACAAGTTAAAAGTTGAAACTCTGACACAAACTTAGTAATAACTGGCAATGCATGTATTATACTCTATATATACTACTCAAAAGAATTTAAGGGTCAAAAATTTATAACCAAATAAGTTTCAGAGTGTATTAGATTGATGATGTAAACTACACCAATTTTTTTTTTTATTGTTCCATATTTACAAAAACACACAAATAAACTGTATACAAGAAAGTCACATGACATGCTGTCAAAGTTGAAGGTTGTCAAACATGAATTTTACACATTAGAACATTCGTTTAATAGTGTGTGAATCCACCCCTGGCGCGAATACACTCGACACATCGTCTGAAGAACTCTTGGGGAATGGCCTGCCACTCTGCCATAAGAAGTTGACCCAGATCATGAAGGTTGGCCGGAGGGGCATGGTTATCCCAAACTCTCCTGCCTAATTCGTCCCAGGCCTGCTCTATTGGGGCCAAGTCAGGCGAATATGCTGGCCAATCCATCCTGGCGATACCTTGTTGTCTGAGAAAGTCCGTTACCACCCTGGCGCGGTGGGGTCTGGCATTGTCATCCTGCAGAACTGCCCCGCCGCCAATCTGCTGAAGGCCTGGGAGAACCAACAATCAGATAGCGGATTCCATTCAGATTGCCATCCACCACATAGAGGGGGGTCCTGTGGTGGATAGAGATGCCGCCCCACACCATGACGCTGCCACCACAGAACCGGTGACGTTGTCTAACGTTAACGTCAGCGAAGCGCTCCCCAGGACGTCTGTAGACACGAACCCGACCGTCGTTGAACTGGAGACTAAACCTGGACTCATCAGTGAACATCACTCGACCCCACTGAACACGTTGCCACCGCAGATGAAGCGTGCACCAGTGACGTCTGGTCGTTCTGTGACGTGGTAGGAGTGGTGGTCGAACAGCCTGGCGACGGCAGCGTAGATTATTGGCTCTCAGACGATTGCGTATGGTTTGATCAGACACTCGAGTTCCAGTCGCAGTCTGCAGATTGTCACGTAATCGGCGTGCAGTGGTTGTGCGTTGACGTAGAGCCATATTGGTGATGTAGCGGTCCTCTCTATTTGTAGTGCTTCGGGGTCTTCCCGAACGTGGACGATTTCGAACAGAATTCGTTGCTTGGTACCGTTGCCACAGTCGGCCAACGACACTCTGACTGACACCAAGTCTCAGAGCAACATTTATTTGCGTATTGCCATCCTGAAGCCAAGCAATAGCCCTTCCTCGATCTTCGATAGTCAGTTGAAGTCGTACCATTGTCGAGTTTGGAGTGCGCACCGTACACGAACGCAAGCTCCAATTATACGGAAATTCAGCATTGGGAACATGGAATACACGTGCAAAGCGTGCAAATGAAGCGCTTTGTGAAAAAGCAAGTTATGGGCACTTAGCAGACCTTTCGCTTTCGCCCTAATTTACGTGCAAATGTAAGCATGTTTTCGCCATTAGAACTAGTCGACAGTGTCAATGACAGTGGATTTTAATTCATTTATGGGTTGCTTAGACTCACTTTTGTCAAAATGGAACAATACCATGCGTGACATTATGGTCTAGCTAATATAATTGACATTCAGAAAATAATGTCGAAAATATCGTCTGACCCTTAAATTCTTTTGAGTGGTATATATTTCACTGCCAATGTACAATATATCAGGTATTTACTGTAGTCAACAATATCAGGTATTTACTGTAGTCAACAATATATATTTCACTGCCAATGTACAATTAATACATCTATTGGATATTAAACATTTGGTAATTTTAATATTAATTTTAATTCTTTAAAGGAAATCTGCTACAATTTTCCATTAGTTGCAAGGGATCTTTTATATGCACTTTCCCACAGACAGGACAGCACATACTACAGTCCTTCATACACCAGTCATGGGGCATGGGTTGAAATGGAATTTTTTTTTTTACAAAACCGATCCACCGAGGTGGTTTGATCCTGCAACCAAAGCACCTCAGGCAAGCACTCTACTGACTAAACTTTGTCATATAAGGGGCGGGATTTAGTTCAGTCGGTGATTGCGTCACAGGATCAAATCACCTCGGTGGATCCATTCAGCTGATTGGTGTTTTTCTCGTTCCAACCAGTGCACCACAACTGGAAAAAGGCCATGGTATGTGCTTTGCTGTCTGTGGAAAAGTGTATATATAAGATCCCTTGCTGCAATAGGAAAAATGTAGCAGCTTTCCTCTGATGACTGAGTCAGAATTACCAAATGTATGACATCCAATAGCCGATGATTAATTAATCAATGTGCTCTAGTGGTGTAGTTAAACAAAACAAATTTTATTTTGCTATATAATGCCACATACACAATGTTTTCATTTAACACAGGGTTGACTGTACATTAAAAAAAGTTCACCTTTAACAATAATTACTGCCTGGTATTTATAGTTATTTACTGTCAGTGAGACATCGTAAAAAGTATATTTGAAGCGAGCCAATTTTGACATATAACTAATGTCCTGAAATGAGTTTTCTGAGACACAATCACAGAAGACAACCAGGTTTTTTTTAGAGCAGTCATATGCAGTTATGAGTGCTTGGCAAATATTCATTACTTTCAACCAGCGGTGCTCGATCACTGCCCACACCCTGAAGGTTTACCAAACGTATATGTGTACCAAAACATGGTAAAATACTATTACACAAAATAAACACACTGGAATGATGTTTGACTATTTTTTATCACAAAGATCAGGGTTGAAGGACAAATTATCGAGTCGTGTAACTTCTATCAATTTATCCTGTGGCTCTAAGGCAACAAGACATTTACAAATGACAGAACTGACAAAATGTCAATTTTCAAGTTAAATTAACATGCATGGACAGGTCTACACATGAAAGGATTCTATTTTATCAATGCTGTTTTTTTTAAATAATTAAAATGAGGCTGATATTAATAGTATATGGGTTAAATAATATTGTTAAAGGTATAGGGACACATTGGGAGTTGAATTAACCTATTACATATCTGACAAAATATTTATTCTTTTAATATAGATAAAAAAAAAATCTTCATATAAGTCATCATATCTTACGTGTTATTGATAGCTTGGTAGATTTTAGTCATACTCACATGCCACTAAGGCTTCAAGCATGATAGCCTGGTATATAACTGAATGATGGCTATATATACAGACATAAAAAATTAAGAAACAGTTAAACCACTCTTATTTAATATGTTTGCAAAATGGCTTACAGTAGCAAGCACTGGATGAAGACAATGTAAACACAGTATGGTATATATTTTAATTCAACCTGGTGATGCTATTCTTGCTAACCTTGAGGCATTGTGAAACAAACATCCGAAAAACATATGTTCATTTCTCCTAGGTTCAAGGGTAAAAACTTTGTGCAAAATGAGTCAAACTTGATCTGTAACAATACATGATAAATCTATACTCAAATATCAGATTAATATCTTAAGACTGTGATAAAAAAAAATGTATGAAAAAATATGTGTGGGACAGACAGTTGGACAGACAGATGGACGAACAGAAGCATGATGACAAAAGCTATAGAACCCTCCATTTGGACCAGTAGGGGATTACAAAAGCCTTTTATAGACAATTAGCTTGTATATACCTGGTATACAATGTATATTATATGTTGGTGGCTGCACAATTAATACAGGTCCATTTGTACTACATTAGATGGTCTGGCGGCAGATATGGTGATGTTAATAGCATGCAGCTGCTTAACAGAGGTGGACATTGAAACAAGTTTAACTGTAATGTTCAGTCAGCTGTATCAATGCTATTCTATGATTCTTACATATAAAAATCTATGGACGTTCTTTGCTTTAATGAAGCGTAAAAAGGAATTTTAAGTCAGATACATTTAAAACCATATTCACGGGATCACTGGATACAGCACCGATATCTTTTAGAACATGAAAGCCCCTCGATTGATTAAACATGCCCACATCATACAGAGCTGGAACAGGATTGCTGCATATTTAGTAGTCAAGAGCCGAGATCAAATGAAACCAATTTCAGGAAGATGCAGTTTAATCTTTTGAGATGTCATTCATTTCCCACGGCCTTTGGGGGGACATCTGCTGATACATCAAGATGTGTGCGTTATTCTTAAAGCTATACTTCACAGTGGTAACTGTAACCACTGTAAAGGTTGTGCTAAGGATATTTTTTTCTGTTTACCTTTGATCAATTGATTGATTAATAACATATTTCATTGCATAAAAAAAAAATGAGATATATATATATATATATATATATATATGTTAGAATCTCATTGGGTCGAACTCAGAAAGGTCGAATACACTGCAAGACTTGAACCAAAAATTAATAAAAGTAAACATTTGTGAAAAATGATTGAACAAAAAGTTTGTTTTGTTTAACGACACCACTAGACCACATTGATTTATTAATCATCGGTTATTGGATGTCAAACATTCGGTACTTTTGACATACAGTCTTAGAAAGGAAACCCGCTACATTTTTTTTCATTAGTAGCAAGGAATATTTTATATGCACCATCCCATAGACAGGGTAGCACATACCACAGCCTTTGATATACCAGTCATGGTGCACTGGTTGGAGCAAAAAATAGCCCAATGGGCCCACTGACAGGGATCGATCTTAGACTGACCGTGCATCAAGCAGGCACTTTACCACTGGGCTACGTCCTGTCCTCCAAATGGTTGAATAAAACTGAAAGGACAGAAAAGGAAACGAGATCAAAGTAATCGATGGTTTAACAGTATTCATCATCAACATTTTATCTTCTCAGACAGTAATAGTAATAGTAACATAAATAAATAAATAATTCCGCACCACGAGATAAATTTTTCTTAGTCAAATAATTGTGTCTGTTTAATGTATTTGTGAACAAGCTGAAATATTTGTTTCAGACATATGGTTAAGGACCACACAGATACTGAGAGAGGACACCGCTGTCGCCACTTCATGGGCTACTCTTTCCGATTAGCAGCAAGGGATCTTTTATATGCACCATCCCACAGACAGGGCAGTACATACCACAGCCTTAGATATACCATTTGTGGTACACTGGCTGGAACAAGAAATAGCCCAATGGGCCCACCGACTGGGATCGATCGCGTATCGAGCGAGCGCTTTACCACTGAGCTACGTCTCGCCCATGATATGCAGATACATGCAATGTAAATTGAAAAAATACTAATATAAAAATTGAGAGTGAAGATTTGTGAAATATTACACTACTAGTCAGTAATGAATTTTTATATCAATCTTTAAGCTCATTTTGGTTACTTTAAAGTACATATTTAAGCTCAAATAGGTCATGTTTGATAAAGAATGAAACGACGTCATGACAGTCCATGTAATGACAGAATTATTGAATGAAAATCAATATTGTAAGTGTGCTGGGTATTTGCAGTAATTCCCAAATCTTGTAGTCTGAGGTGAAAAACTCATCATTCTAGATATGCATGAAAGTAACAAAAGAGTCGAGGGATTATCTACAGGATATGAAACACACTACTGCATACATCAGTATCATCTTCATGTCCTCAGTGTACTGGTAAAGTAATTTCATTTGCAGTATTGCATGAACTTCTGAGATTTAAAAATGGAAATGGATTATTTTATATCCATGTATAACAAATAAACCCAAGCATTTTTGCATGATCAGAAATAAAGACAAGTGGAAAAGCGAATGACAGCCAACTGAATATGATATGGTTGTTAGGTAATGGAAATAATTTATTCCATGAATTACTGTAAACCACTTATTAAAAGGGAAATAAGTCTAACATTGTGAAGATTATTTGGACTTTCTGTAAATGATCAATTACATCATGAAAAATATGTTTACTTGATCTGTACTTTTAATCGCCATGAAAAGAAATTAAACAACACGTTCTCTTATTCCTACCAGTGCATCACAACTAGTCAAAGGCCATGGTATGTGCTTTCTTGTCTGTTTGAAAGTGCATATAAAAGATCCATTGCTGCTAATGGAAAATGTAGCAGGTTTCCTCTGATGACTACTAGTCAGAACTACCAAATATTTGACATCCAGTAGCCGATGATTAATTAATCAAGTGCTCTAGTGGTATCATTAAAGTTTAAACAAAATAAACTTTAAACAACATGTTCTGGTGTTAATATTTCATTTCATTTATTTTCATGCTTATATCCATTTAAAGTTCAAGCACGCTGTCCTGGACACACACATCAGCTATCTGGGCTGTCCGTCCAAGACAGAAGGTTAGCTGTTAGTGGTTAGTGAGAGAAGAGGGTGTAGTGGCCTTACACCTACTCATAGTGTCGTTGAAACTCGCTCTGGGTGAGAGCCGGTACTGGGCTGCGAACCCTGTACCTACCAGCCTTATGTCCAATGGCTTAACTACGACGCCACTGAAGCCAGTGATGTTAATAAACTTTATCCCAAACTGCAAAGGGAGTAAATAAATTAAACATGTATACCACATTTGTTACCTTTCATACACCATGGTGTTGCTATATCATATAGTTCGACACATCTAGTAACCCTCGGTCCCAGCTAAGGAATGTTTGGTCTGGGCTAGTGGAAATGTTCAACTGTGTTATATTATTATAACACATAGGGCACTATCCAAAGCTTCTGTGAAGACTAGTGACTTTCTCAAATACTCATTAAATACATCAAAATAATGTAAAATTTTGTACACATCAAACTACAAGGGCACATGCACTCAGTGATCCTTTTGTTCCCCGACCTAGAATAGATGATGCCACACAACATTACCATTATCATTCCTAATGTTGTAGCCATTAAAAAACTACTTTGAACAAAATTTAATTTCAGTTATAATAGAATTACCCATCGAAAGGTTTCTTCTTTTTCTTTTTACAAATTAATCATTTAGAACTACATCTGCCAAGCCTGCTATACATGTGAAAACAAAAAGTCATTTTGTTTAAAATGAATATACACAACCCTATCAATATTCATTTGCTTTACAAATTACAATACACATTGCCAAGCAATGCTAATTATGATGTAAATTTCACTTGACAATTGTTAAGTGCAAATTTCACTCTACATTAACAAGTGTCAGTTTTTCTCAACATCCACCAACAGGTGTCATGATTACTCAGCACTCATAAGTGTGAGACAAAAACAAGAATCTTGAGACTTAGACGCGTAGGATATAGTCCAGTGATAAAGCACTCACCTGATGTGCAGTTCATTCAGGATCGATCTCCGTCGGTGAGCCCAATGGGTTATTTCTAGTTCCAGCCAGTGCACAACAACTAGTATATCAAAGGTTGTGGTAAGATAGCACATACCACGGCCTTTGATATGCACGGTCATGGTGCATTGGCTAGACCAAGAAATAGCCCAATGGGCTCACCAACAGGATTGATCCTAGACTGCATGACCTCATCAGGTGAGCGCATTACCACTGGACTATGTCCTGCCTTCAAATAAACAGTTAAACTTTGTTTCGTTTAATGACACCGCTAGAGCACATTGATTAGCTAATCACTGGCTAGTGGATGTTTAACATTTGGTCATTCTGACATGTAGCTATCAGAGAAAACCAGCTATATTTTTCATAATGCAGAAAGGGATCTTTTATTTGCACTTTCCCACAGACAGAAAAGCTCATACCACGGCCTTTGAACAGTTGTGTGGTGCATTGGTTGGAATGAGAAAAACCCCCAATCAGCTGCCTGGATCTCATAAACAGATGCAGTGTCTTGACCCATGAGGCCACACATTTGCATTATGAAATGAATAAGTAATTTAAGCCTTGTAAACCTGGTACTAGTGACAGTAATGTATTCTGACAGAATACAATAAAGATGGCTGAGCACCAACTCTGCAATTATGGATAACACGTTTAGCATACACGTCAGCTATTCACACACTCTTTTGCCACTACTAGTTAAAATGTTGAAAAGGGTATTATTATTTTTGGTTATTCATTTCATAAATATTCCTTTTGGTTTTAACCATATTCATATCAATCCCCATCAGAGGACCCATTGGGCTATAGCTCATTCCAGCCAGAGCACCACGATTGGTATATCAAAGGTTGTGGTATGTGCTATCCTGTCTCTGGGATGGTGCATATAAAAGATCCCTTGCTATTAGCACATGCCACAACCTTTGATATACCAGTCATGGTGCACTGACTGGAACAAGAAATAGCCCAATGTGTCCACTGACGGAGATCGATCCTACATTTTCTACATGATCTTATATAATATTTTTGTATTAACTTCTTCTTTGTTTTCAACTCAAATGATGCAAAATGCTCTTTATTTTACTTCTGCAAATTTTTTATATGATCTAATAAATTATTTTGATGTTATCTAATTACTTTTTCATGCATGTGATAAGTTTTGTTTAACTCATAACTGACTCCCATGTCCCTCTTTGAACTGCATCAAAGTATCACTAGATTTAAAATTCACCTTTGTAATAGACTTAATAAAATAGATATAAATAGGTGTGGGGGTGGACTGCATGTCATTTGTGATCAAAATGCTGGAATTATTAATAATCTTTTCAAGAAGATTATATAACTTTAAAATTTATGATAATCAAATTGTTGACATATTTATTGCTTTGTTAGCCATGATAAAAGTATCAAATATACTCATTTAAATAAATAAATAAATAAATATATATATACAGTGAAACCCCTCAACACCGGACCAAATATACTCATTTAAATAAATAAATATATATATACAGTGAAACCCCTCAACACCGGACCCCCTCTAAACCGGAATCCCCTCAAAACCGGACGTTTTCCGCGGTCCGTGATTTACACATCTTTTAACACTATATTTTACCCCTCTAAACAGGAAACCCCTCTAAACTGAACACTGGACAAACAATTCGGTCCCAATGTGTCAACTTAGTGTAAATCCTACCCCTGAAAACCAGACGATCAAACCGATACCAATCAATATGGCGCCCACCTGTCTGTGAACACCGATGGCTAGTGCAATATGCGCATGCTCGAGATCGCTGTTATCAGTGTAATCACCGCTGCATACAGTACAGGTACCGCTCAGCAGGCAAGATTAGCAACTTGACAATAAACAATTAAAAGGACTGATCGCAAGCTTTGGTATGGAGTTAACTACTGTAAACACATTGATTGTGTTGTAATTATGGTTAACATTAGCGGAGTTCGGGTTTAGGTTAGATGTCTTTATTAAGTTACGAGTGTGTTTTAAGGTCTTAAATGTGATCCTTCACAAACATGTCTCATGATTTGCTTCAAAGATTGACACAAATAACAGGGAATTTAATTTGCTGCCTTCCTATTGTGTGAATGTGTTGGGTTTTTTTTAAACGTTTGTTTAGCGAAATAAACAGAAAGCAAAAGTATATGTTGGCTTTGCGAAGTCGAATAGATGTTAGTAGTGTTTCATTTTCATGTCGATTTTCGATGGATATGTTTCTCAACGTAGGCTGATTTATCGATTGATTGACAATTTGTGGACTTTTTAATGTATTTTTTATTCAATATTACTCCCATGGATGTTTTTATTTTTCTAAATGCTCATAAATGCACCATTTTTCAACATATTCTTATTGTTCTTGTTTTAAAACACTTTAACACTTTCCCTATTTTATGGAGAATGGAAGGTATTTCCGTCCAGGCAGACCCCTGAAAACTGGACACCTCTGAAAACCGGACATTTTACTTGGTCCCATGGATGTCCGGTATTGAGGGGTTTCACTGTATATATATATATATATATATATATACAACAAGCAAAAAGCAAAAGTGTGCAAAATACTGTGATGATTATAGTCATATTTAGATGCTCAGGTCTTCTACTTGAATCTTGGAATGTTTTTATGTGCAAATGTGTTTGAAGAATAGATTAAAGGAATGCTCGCGCAAGGCTTTTGAACTGGTATGCATATTCAATGATAGCAAAATAGCTGTTTTTAATGTAGTTACAGTTTACTGTGTAGGTTATTTGCATAGCTCATAGGTCAACAGAGACCACTCAGCTGTGTTGATATATACAGAAATTAAATACTTTGTCCATTACGTTTTGAAGGAAGCTAGACTATTATGTTTGAGTTTACTCTCCCTTTAAGTCAGAAAAGTATATTTGTTTTAATGTAGTTGGCCAGACTGGGGATAAATTATAGTCAAGATGTGCAAGTTTTGCGGAAAGTATGCAAATTTTTAATGTAAACCTTTTAAGGTATCATATATTAAATCCAAATTTAAATGAATGCAAATGCAGGGAACATCTTGTTCAGTATCGTGTCATGATTCACTATGCAAGTTTCAGAGATTGCTGCACATTTTAAAAACATTAAACAGTAATTGCTAATCACTTTTTAATTGACTTGAAATATTGCTAATAAAGATTTTGAAAACAGAATGTTCCATGAAGTGATACAAACAATGCTAATGACACATTTGTATTAATATCAGTTCTACATATAAATGACATATGAAAATAACACAGGTCTGGGTCAAAAAATCATGGTTTATTCAACTGAATAAACACATAGTATTCACCAGCATTCATATTAAAAGACAATAAATTTAAATAAAATATTTACAACAATGTATTCCAAAACTAAACTACAATCTACATACTACAACATGATAACATATGTACCAGGAAGGGAAGGCGGGAGATACATTTTAAAAACTAATTGTTTATGGCTTCTCTCTGCATATTTTTAAACAAGTGCCACTATGATCGCCTTCCTGTGATTTCAAACCTAACATCAATCTGTTTGGTTGGGAGAAACCTCTAGCTACGCAGCAATTAGTCAGGTGCTGAAAATGTGTACGGGAACCTTGACACATGAACTAAAAAGGAGAAAAACGTTTGACAAAAATTTATTGTGATATTAAATTTTTGTTTTGTTATGGTATAGAACACATACTTATGTCTGCAAACAAAAACTTCTTTATTGTATTTAATTTCCTTTTCTCTCATTTCACCCTCCCTGGCACCAAAGAAAACACGATGATCAGCACTTGTCAGCTGACTTAATGAATGCACGTTACATCCCCTTTATTAATACCATATTATATAAAATAATACTTAAAATTTCAGTTTAAAATCAGTGCTAGAAGTTGTAAGGGAGTAAAATGATCAGTTGTTGGAAATATCTTGCCTCCCATTATTAAACTGTCAATTAATCAAATAGGTTCATCTGGTTGTCAATATAAGTTGATGACGTAAAAGTTAAAAATACTAAAAACAAGTAATGCATCCTTACCAGTGTAAAATTGTGGAAGCAGCCAGAATTAAAGCCCTGAAGCGTAATTACTTGGTCAAAACAGCATTTGGTCTAAAGCTCATTACTTTATTAACTCCTACTCTTCTTGACTTCATTTTTTTCTGAGGAAATCTCACCAATTCCCACACATTTCTATTAATCGTAAACCCTATAGACCATGTGTACCAATTACCAAAGCACCTAGCAGATGAGAATGACCAAGCACCAAAGGGCATATTTGAAGTTGCTTTCATGGTTTGAATTGATAAACGTATGGGAATTCTTTAACAATGAACAACATGACTCAGGTGCAGTAATACTGAACAAGAGCTTGCACATGCATCATTAACATTTTCAATAATAACGATCGATTACTAAGTAAACTATCTCTCTTTTTAACCAATTTTCTATTGCAATTAATTCTTTCAATTTAGCAGTTTAAAGTTTGTTTTGTTTAATGACACCACTAGAGCACATTGATTATTAATTATCAGCTATTGGATGTGAAACACTTGGTAATTTTGATATATAGTCTTAGAGAGGAAACCTGCTACAATTTTTAATTAGTAGCAAGGGCTCTTTTATATGCACCATCCTACAGACAGGATAGCACATACCACGGCATTTGATATATATACCAGTCATGACTGGAATGAAAAATAGTCTATTGAGCCCACTGACAAGGATATATCCACGACCGACCGCACATCAAGCGAGCGTTTTTACCACTGGGCTACATCTGGCCCTTTTAGCAGTTTATGATAGCAATTATTACACACCAGTGTAAGATATTGCTCATGTCATAACAATCACTCAATATCTAACTAGTGTAATATTGGCGTGACGTAGATCACTTGCTGACCCAATTCGTAGAAAAATAACGTGTAGTAGGTGACTCTCGACATCTGCTTACTTCTGCCTTGCGGCTTGTTTGCAGTTGGTTTATAATAAATAAAATACTAAACTAGCTAGCATGTCTGGCACATCTGTACATGATATTTATTTACATGTTATATATAAAAATATAATTCTATTAGCGGTTTTTTTAACAGTCACCACAGTAACAAATCGGCAAAGTATAGGTTATATTTTCAATTCAAAATTCTTTCTTCAAAATTTGTAAAATTCTGTTCATTTATTTTTCTGATTTTCTAAATTTACTTTTGACTTTTTTGTTCTACTGTAGTACTCAGGGATGTGAGAGGGGTTGGAACAAAAAAGATCACTGCGGCCGGAGTCCAGGGGCCGCTCAAGGGCCCCTTAAGGAAAATTGTTGTTTGCAACCTCTGGAACTACCAAAAATTGCATTCAATGCTAACAAATCTAAACTGTTATAACTTATAATATAAGGCACACATTATAAACTTGTAACTGTGGAAGCATGCAAATGAACCGTGTATGGTCAACAGTAATGAACATCATGTTTTTGTTCTTTTAGATGAAATGGGAAAGCACATTTACACATTTCTGCATAGCTCTCACATCCCTGTGTACTACCATGGTCCATATACCGCCACTGAAGAAATATGGTATACACTGGTGAATGCTTTTCAATGCTAGACAATTCATTAATGATCACATGATACTTAATTGAGCCACTAGCCATCAGTGAGATTTTCTCCACTAAAGGGAATTAAATTATTCTACAGTGATTTTTGCTCTAATTTTCATATAATATATTTCCCATTATCAGGAACTGAAATTTCAATAATAATTTCTCAATAATTGAGAATGGTTGAGATCAGTCATTCTGGTTACCAAGGGGTTACCGCATGCATTGGTTTAACGTACACTACTATTGCACAACTTGACGCCAACAAACCAATCATCTTGTCGGTACTAAATATGACGTCCTCACGATTTGGCAAAGCACACATAATGACGTCACATACTTTAAAGCGTTTACATTTACGTCTTTTTGGTTTCAGTGTTAAACTCGTAATAAAATGATAGGTTAATGCAATTCATTATAGATTTTGTTTACAGAATATATAGATCTTTGTGTTTTGAAAATTATATGTGAACCGTGAATAAAATACAAAGTAAAAACAATACACAGCACAGTAAAGTAGTTTATGTCATTTCTATATACATGAACCTGTAGCTGATATAGGCTATATCGAAAATAACGGCTTTTAAAAAAACCCCAAATAGCTAGGGTAATAAACAGAATAGCAAACTCGGTACCAGTTATTATCAAATTTATGTCCCTTGTGAAATAATTTTCACTTGGCACTTGCTAAAGCTTGTGACAAATGAAAATTAGTTCTCTCGGGACATAAATTTGATAATAACTGGTAACTCATTTATTATCCTCTATATACACATACAGAACAGTGGTATGAATGAATAACAAATGACCTGTGTGTCTGTGAAGGGATTTGTAAGGTAATATAATAATGAAATGTAATTGTAGGTCAACGGTTACCAGGCCAATATTTGTGGTAACCTGTACATGGGTGCATTATGCTTATTTCTATGACTGAAGTATGGTATTATACACACAAAAGCTACACTGCTGAAATAGTGGCTATGATATAATAAACTGAAACAATGAATTAAGTACAGTGTATAGTAAGTCCAATATTATTAATGTAGCAATGTCAAAGTAATAGGCATGTTCACTGATGTTCTAAACATAGCGTACATAATCAGGGTTTAGGCTCAAGTCTATAAAATATTAGCAATTTAGAAAATTTGCCCAAAAAAATCTGTTGCCAAATTCAAGTTTTATTTAGCCAAACAGCAAAAATAGATGTACATCTATGAACAACAGACAACATTTGAATTTGCATTTTGGTCAGTTAGTAACGAAATATATTCAGCAAATCTTTTGGCAATTTTGGTGAGCGGCATCTTAAACCTGGTACAATATACTAAATGTGGATCAGTGAAACACTAGATAATACAGCATGGTTCTTGTACATTGAGTATGGTCTGTCAGTTGCTTCTCATTTGACCCTTTTGCACAAATGTTTAATCCTCAAAGACAATTTAAGGCAGAGAAGTGAAAGGCTTTGAAGCTTTAAGGATAGCAAGCAATAAAAGCGTGCAACCTAAATGAACTATTAGACCAACACATCAAAAGAATTGCTTGCCTAAATTGGAAGATTAGATTTTGCTGGAATGGCTACAATGTTAGATCTTAGGGAATCATGTGTTGTCAGATCTCTATAAGCAATGCTAAGAATAATTAACTTCATTTGTGTAAGCATCTGTAAGCCCAACAGAGCAAAACTGAATGCTGCTAAATTCTAGTTCTTATTTCTCAAAAACACACTAAAGGTAATTTCCATGACAGTTAAATTGGGTAAAACAAATCAAATACATGTATCAAAATAAACTAATCACACAGAGATTAGTTCTTTGACACAACACACAAATATAGCATTTAATTTTTAACATCATTATTAGCCTGAATTGACCTCATTATTAAAAACAAACTGTTGTTAGTTAATAGCTCTTGGACTACATGTAATTGAACAAGAGGGAAATGGGGGTGGAAGGGAATTAATTTACTAAATACCCATTCCAACAAAATACAATGACAGAGGAAACAGTTTATTGTTTTCCCTTTTCTAATATTACTGTAAACTGACCTGTGAGCTGTGTGTGCAACTGTGCATTCTAGTAATCATCATGCCAGCAAGATCTGACAAAATCCTATGGCAGGTCATACCCAGGTGACTTTTTGACCCTGAATAGTCAGGACCTAGATGTCATTGGCTTTTGTCAGATCCTAAATATTTAAAAAAATCTGTAATGGATTTTAAGATGTGGTTGCAACTGCAGACTGCAACCAGACTGCATGTGTATTCTTATTTTGTCAAAATTGTCCCCATCAAACAGTGTAATAGCCTGAAAGTCAACTACCTGCAGACTTGCATGACATTGATCGAAAGACATATTTTTGACAGGCTTCCTCATAATATTTTGTTTATCTTTATTCCATAATCCCAAGTGCAAATTTCCTCTTCAACAAGGCCTCATGGCGAATTGCTTTATGGATTTTTTATGGACGTGATGAAAGAAAATACTAAAATTTACCCCCAGGCTGTGGACAGCTCACTAATGGATATTTTATCATAGATTTCACACAGCTTCTGTAAATAAAAACTCTGGAAAACTCAGGATTATGGTAGCTGTTAAGGAACAAGCCTGCCTATTTCAATATAGTAATCTCAGTTCAAACATATTTTTGTGACTTTGGTTAAAATATAGCATCTGTTAATTACATATATTGAAAGAAGGTCCATCTAAATGGAGGATTAATCCACCTTTAAATACACCCAATAAGTTATTTCAACTAAATCTTTATGACTCATAGATTCTCATATATGTTATTCTGTCTATAAATAACTTTATAAAAAAATAACTTTGCAGTCTACAGTAATGCCCATGACAGGTATACTTCAACAAAAATTTCACATACCCATGCAAATCAGAGGTTTCTCATACTCTAATTCTTGGTGGATCCATTCAACTGATTGTTTTTTTCATTCCAACCAGTGCACCACAACTGGTTAAAGGCTGTGGTATGTGCTATCCTGTCTGTGGGATGGTGTATATAAAAGATCCCTTGATGCTAATGGAATAATGTAGCAGGTTTCCTATGATGACTAAGTGTCAGAATTACCAAATGTTTGACATCCAATAGCCAATAGCTAGTGGTGTTGTTAAACAAAACAAAAACTTTTACACTCTAGCTACACCAAGAGTACATGCTGCAACTGTTTATTTCTGCATGCTGAATATAAATGCATGGAAATGCATATAAGGAAAGCCTAATATCTATCATTGCATTGATACATTAATGTATGGAAATTTATAAACGAATTGCAAGCTTTGTATGTTTGTAATTATAAACAATATACTGAGATGTCATTAAACAAACATTTAATTTTCATCAATTTGTTAATAAACAAATTTAAATATTATAGGCATAGTGGAGATTTTGAAAAAGAAAAAAAGACTTAACAATGATATCTGAACATTCTTTTTGAACTGTCCACAAATGGGAACTGATATCACTCTTCACACAGGAGAATGTGGAGATGCTGCCTCACAGTAGTTATATCTCATGAAATTATATAAAGTTGAAGTTTGTTTTGTTTAACGACACCACTAGAGCACATTGATTTATTAATCATCAGCTATTGGATATCAAACATTTGGAAATTTTGACATGTAGTCATCAGAGAGGAAATCGGTTTATATTTTTCCGTTACTAGCAAGGGATTTTTCACCATCCCAGAATCAGGATCACATATACCACAACCTTTGTGGTGGACTAGCTGGAACGAGAAATAGCCCAATGGGCCCACAAAATCAGGATCACATATACCACAACCATTGTGGTAGACTAGCTGGAAGGAGAAATAGCCCAATGGGCCCACAAAATCAGGATCACATATACCACAACCTTTGTGGTGGACTAGCTGGAAGGAGAAATAGCCCAATGGGCCCACAAAATCAGGATCACATATACCACAACCTTTGTGGTGGACTAGCTGGAAGGAGAAATAGCCCAATGGGCCCACAAAATCAGGATCACATATACCACAACCTTTGTGGTGGACTAGCTGGAAGGAGAAATAGCCCAATGGGCCCACTGATAGGGATCAGCCCTAGATTGACTGTGCATTAGTTGAGTGCTTCACTACCAAGCTACATCCTGCCCCTTAGAATGGGTACTGACTTTGGCTTGATGCAAAATGCTTGTAATGTATTTACAAATATGTTTGACCTATGCCACTATGTCAGTGGGGCTGCCAAACATTTGTGTTCAGTATACCACTGAAGTAATTGCATTTTGTGCTTGAAATAATGGATTCTTTCCCATTAACTTAATAACTTGGAAGTATCATATACCATAAAACCTGTGAATACACATTGACAAAGCCGTAATAAATGACATGATATAGTTTTATAGTTTTTCAAGATCATAGCTTCTTTTGAGTGCTGTTACAACAAAGAAAATGCTATAAGTCTTAATTAAGACACAATATTTATTTTGCAGACTGACTTAGCTATAATTATAAAGGATTATAAACTCTTAAATAAATCAATTTCTCCACTTAAAGGTTAACTTAATAATAAAATTATGAACAATGAGCTGTAGGGTATAAATGTATTTTACTGTATTCCCAACAATGAGTAAAAAGTGTTATCCTACTACTTTTGCTGCAAAGCGTGCTACAATACACCTATGCTAAATGTTCCAAATGTTATCCGAAAACAAGGATGCCTATGTACAAATCAAACAAATTATGTTACTATTCAAGTGAAAAATCATACAAACTACGTCACTATTCACGAGAGTTAACTATTTGGTACTTTATCCTTTTTATTTAGCCAGAGAGCTATTTCAATGCAGAATTTTTAATACATTTCATATAACTGAAATAGCCTTTATAGGAAATCAAACACACATAATGTCATCTTTTGATATTTGACTACAACTTGGCAAAACAATCTTTGTCTGGTTTTAACTTTTCTTTATTAAAAAGTTAACCTTTATTAGTCACATAAATAAAACTATTTAGGGTTTGGCCATTGGCCTGTCCCAGTAGCACTTATTTAGTATTTGACAGTAAATAACAAATAAAACAATTTCAGCAACAGTATTAACACTTTCATTGCTTTTGTTAATGTATTTTAAAAATTATTGGTATTTCTGTACTAAACTGTAACAGTATTTGGTAGTTGTTCATATCAAGTAACATAAATTTGTTGTTTTGATAGTCAAAGTGTAATTATATACCGAGGTAGTGACCTCAAGGATTCGTTACTTCAACATCACTCTTGTTTCTGGGGGCAATATCTTACGAGCAATTCTAAAACTGATCTGAAACTTTTGAATAAGCATCAGATTCACAAAAAAACACCTCTTCATCAAATCCCTCAGGCTGAAATTGGTTTATGAAACATCTGCAAGAGTAAAATCATTCAAATTCATCACAAATTAAAGCCTAACAACAAAAACCTTTTGTATAACATCTAAATGGAGTAATGGTGATGCTTCTTTTGTGGACTAGTAAACGAATGCAGATTGTATAGAGAGCATGTTACATTTACTCTCTAATACTGATTAGCTTGTGGCCAGGAAAAACATTTGAGCATCAAATCATAAATATTTTAAAAGCATTTTGCATTACAAATATCAAGATACAATTTTTGTTCATATCCAATTAAAACTGTCAAACGTTTTGCTTTTGGTGATAGTGTATGTAACTTACCTTATGTATTATTAGAACATCTTTCAAATTATTGAAGAAACATGTTTGAGCTATGACACTGGAAACTTACAGTCCAGCAGCAGCAAAATTAACTTTAAAAAAAAAGCAGCAATGCAATCCTACATGGTTATACAGTGATGCAGGTTTTCACAAGAAAACGTAATGACAACAGTATGCACATCTTATAATCGGATGCTTAATTGTATGTTTTGCATGTCAGAGCTCATTTAGAATTTCAAACATTACAGGGCATGCAAGATCTTGCCATGGAATGACAACACTAGCATGTCAAATCCAATATCTTGTCAGATCAAGTTGTTAAAAATACTAAACTTACTGATCCATTTAATTGAATGCTTAGCAGTGCAGTTCGGGGAAACCTTTGCTTTCAAAATCTTGCTTAGCCATATTTCTAGTCAACTGAAAATTAATTAAAAACTACTGTTTAATGTTTTAAAATTGTGTAGCAATCTCTGAAACTTGCGAGAATTGCAATGCGATACTAAATAAAATATTCCCTTCAATTACAGTATATTACAGAACAAACACACTACCGCCATATAATGTATTCATTCTGATTAGAAACAAAGAAAGAAATGTTTTAACGATGCACTCAACACATTTTATTTACAGTTATATGGCATCAGACACATGGTTAAGGACCACACAGAGAGGAAACCCTCTGTCGCCACTACATGAGCTACTCTTTCCAATTAGCAGCAAGGGATCTTTTATTTGCGCTTCCCACAGGTAGGATAGCACAAACCATGGCCTTTGTTGAACCAGTTATGGATCACTGGTCGGTGCAAGTGGTTTACACCTACCCACTGAGCCTTGCGGAACACTCACTCAGGGTTTGGAGTCGGTATCTGGATTAAAAATCCCATGCCTCGACTGGGATCCGAACCCAGTACCTACCAGCCTGGTGACTGATGGCCTAACCATGACGCCACCGAGGCCGGTTCATTCTGATTAACAGCAAAGGATCTTTGAAATACACTTACACACAGAATATAACTCAAAAGGTAGAACACTTGCTTGATGAATCAAAAATCATATGACCAATAGCCCTCAGTGGTTAGACCCATTGTTTATAATCCATTCCAACCAGTAACTACAGAGCTACAATAAATACAAAGACCATCACATGTACTAATCAGTAAGTAAGACAATGCATATAAAAGATCTCTTGCTGCTTATAATTAATTAATCAAGACATGGCAGCAGTTGTCTTTTTCTCTTATTAACACATTTTGGCTATAAGCAGATAATTAAATAGTATGCTGAAGTGTAACACCGGCCTCGGTGGCGCAGTGGTTAAGCCATCGGACTACAGGCTGGTAGGTACAGGGTTCGCAGCCCGGTGCCAGCTCCCACCCAGAGCGAGTTCTTAAGCTCAATGGGTAGGTGTAAGGCCACTATGCCCTCTTCTCTCTCACTAAACGCTAACCAACGAACAACTAACCCACTGTTCTGGACAGACAGCCAAGATAGCTGAGGTGTGTACCCAGGACAGCGTGCTTGAAATTTAATTGGATATAAGCACGAAAATAAGTTGAAATGAATGAATGAAGTGTAACCAAGGTCAGGTCAGGTCATAGGGTTTAATGTGCACATTCAGACCAATCTCTTTTAGTGCACACCTGTCATGGGCACAGGTGCCATCCAGGACAAGAGTGTAACCAAACATATGATTGGCTTTGTTTTATACAACAGTGATAGATCACTTACTGGAAAGGGAAATAATCCAGTTGGTTTAATGAGGAAAATCATGCCATCCCATAGCCATCATGCTTGAGCCAAACAGTGTAATCACTGAGCTACATCCAATGCTGCATTCTAAACAACAGTTTCATTGCATCACATGTTTTCATTAGGACTAAGGTCACTGAGCTGTAGCATATGTACTCTTAGACATCGAAATATAAGTATGGAGCCTGGTAACCCATGTGCAATTTACCATAAATTAAGATGCTGATAACCTATATTTATGCAGTTTATAATTCCCATTATCATTCCTTCATAAACACACTGATACTTTGTTTTTATTCCTACAATATGTTCTCGTTGAAGTGATACTGGTCAGGTCAGGTGATATGTATTAATGTGCACATTCAGAGCAAGCGCACGCCTGTCATGGGTGCAGGTGTCGACTTCACTGGCTCCTCCATTCAGGACAGGCCTGACACTGGTGTGTGTCATTTATATATAAAGAGCATACAGTTCACCAAAATTTATATGTGTTTTTGTTCAAAACACTTTGTCAAGAATGAAGTATTGTTCTCGACCTTCTTGACATGTGTTAACTTCCTGGTAACCTGAACAGTCTTTGTTAAATTATTTTGATGACTATACTCTGTTGCTATACAAACTGACAATTTGTATTCTTTGGAATTATATAGGTTGACATCATAAACATACTGTTCAGAGCAAATCGTTTGTGTATAATCTACATAACATGATTATGGAGCACTCACTACATATAAATGCAAAAGTTTTTCAAAAGTAATGACTAGATACATGTTTTTCATTGGTTAAATGTTTTTCATTAGTCATCATGTTTTGTATCATGCATTATAGAACCTCAGTTTTAACAGCCTTTAAGGCCAATGTAAAGTCAGTGTAAAGACAGTCACTTCACAATTACTATAAATTTGCAGTCTCCATAAAATGAAAATAGAACAGGACATTTTAACAATTTCCTGTTTGTGACACTGATTATATATTTTTTAAAATTATATGAAGTCATCTGGGATTTTTATGATTCATTTATTAAATGATATTAGCTATAGGATTTCCGGAAATATTAACAAAAAGGTATTTGTCCATTTCCATTTGGGATGTATGATAGATGGTGCTGGGTAAGACCAATGACTCAGCTTTAGCTGATCTGTCAATGCTTTGCAAGATGATTTGTTTCTTTGAACTGAGACAAATTCTATGAAGTAATACAAATCGGATTCCACAGATATATAGATGACTTCATTCCTTTTATCTCCAAAGACAAATATATTACACCATGTTGAAAAATACAATCAATAACAATTGACTTAATTATAGTATTTATACAGGCACTGCTCTGGACACAGATGTGAGATATCATTGATCTATGCTTATGCATGCAAACAAGTCCATGATTGTGTAATAGTCTGTTTATTTTCAGTGTAAAACTATATTTCCACTGCAACTAGATTTGACATTTTAGTCTCAATCTATCATCCAGATTAACATTTTATTTCCTGAGATAATTCATTTAGAATGTGTCACCTTTTGAAGCAGAACATTGATTATTTGCTGTGTGGACTCAATGAATGATTTCAAACAGATTTTCTTACAGATCACAACAAAAGAACATATGTTATTGTTATAGAGATGCATAAATTTATAAAATCAGTTATTAAATTGATCTAACTATAGAGACATAAAAACAAATACACTTAGTTATTTCATAATTAGTCAAAGAAATGTTACAGATGTTACTTCCTACTTCATGACAGCATTTTTAAAAATATAGTTTTATTATAAAATGTATCTATTACTATATGTAAATTGTATAAGATTTAGCTATTACATTAAAAAATCACATTAGTCAGTGATGTATCATACTGTAAAACGGCCTCTCAGTGTCTAACGTAAAACCTTTTAAAGCTTAACAAAGTCCTTGGATGCGATAGCATTAGCTTCACTTCTCCCATTTATAGAACTTATTCCAGCAATTTGGAAGCAATTGGAAAGCTGCAATTAGACCATTGGTAGATTAACGTCTTCTCAGAGAAGATTCCCTCTGATTTTTCCTAGCACCACAATGGAGACTAAATTACAAATAATCTTAACAGAATGACTCTTTCATCCAATGACAGACATAAGAAAGATGTAACTTTCTGAATGCATTTGCCAACAGTCACATTTCTCTGATTGTAGTTCTCCAAGGAATTATTTGAATTGATCAAGCGAATAATACCATCTCCTTGTCAAATTACTTCTCATTTATGTGCCTGTGATTGTCACCAAACTGGTTTAAATGCTATAAATGAAACCCCTTTGGGAGGAACATATCATCAAGACTTGATGGGGTTATAAACAGGTATGCTTCATAGAAATGTATATCTCCATAATATACCAAATAGGCCAACACTGTTGACCGAATAAGGCAATTTACAATGAGAATCACCATACAGTCATTTCCAGATTTATTCCAAATCCATATCTTATGGTGCCTATATTTTTCTATTTGCCAGTATCAGTTTTGATGGGCCTCAATCACACTTGGTATGAGTTTTCCTGGCTATCATTTTATGATCTATAATAATACGGAAAAAAAAAAAAAATCTTTAACATTTCAATAATTCTATTTGTTAGCTGTACAGATTTAAAAATACTTCTGAATATGATAATGGGTTTGTATAATTAATGGTTAATATACACAGCTATAAACAATTTGCTTATGAAATGATATGGGTGACAAGAAGGACGGCACTTTTATCAGATGAACCATCTGATCCTCAAATTAAACTGCAATGATGTATATAGATTAGTATTTTCTGACACAAGTCCTTTGTAGATGGGCTTTTTGATGATGATAACTAGTTTAACGTGCCCATATACCACTAGGGTTTCGAACACACGCTCATCCCGAGTCCGACCTCCGATAAGATCGGTGGCCTGACTCGGGATGGAGGGGGGGGGGGGGGGGGGGTGAAAATGGGCAGAATTTTGAAAATAGCAATTAGTAAAAAAAAGTTAATAGAATAAATAAATAAAAAAAAAAGTTTACAAGCCAAAAATAAAAAGAATTGACTGCTCGGCCGAATATTTATATAATTTGGAGCATTTTAGAAGGACAGTCCAAAATTAAATAAGAGAAAGAAGAGAGGATCGGACTATTTAATAATATTAAAAAAAAAAAAAAGTAGTTAAGACATAAAATTTTGAACGCAGATCTAAAAGTTTAAAGTCCGATCGATATGTCCACGCGAGTGGCCTCGTTAAGGCCGTTTGGGTGCACAGCTTAAAGGGACAAGATGGGTGCATCCCGTCAAGAAAACCCCTAGATTGACAGTCGATAGACGTTGAAGGTGCTGAAATACAGATCTTGAGAAGCCGGATCCGTCTGAACGAGAGTATCAGACTAGGGTATAGTCCAGTCATCATGGGTTGGTATAGTGGTGCGGACAGGCCCGACTCCGGAGGATACGAGATGGTATCACTATAAAGCAAGGTAAAGTCTAGAAAAAGAGTAGATGGGGCCGACCCCGCTTCCTATTTCTTCTTAGAGTGGGGCGGTCAATCTTCCAGTGCCGCTTGGACAGGCTTGGACATGTAGAGACTAAACGCGAACAACTGTGGCGTTCTGCAGAATGGACGTCATACGAGTCACGAAAAAACCCAAGTCGACAGTCAAATGGAGAAATGACGTGGAGGCAAGGAATCTCGCTAAAAAAATAATCCAACCTGGTGGTGCAGGCTGTTGAAACAAGAAGCTTTTTTTTTTTTTTTTTTTACATGAGTCTCAAGAAAATCAAGATTTCAATGAGCTCCAATGATTGATTTTCTTGAGATAAGTGTCAAAAAACCCACCTACAAAAGGACTAGTCCAAAAAATTGTTTCTAGTGCAATTGGTCTTACAATTTATTAGCCTAACTAGCTCCACTATTTAACTTTTAATCTTATCAGTAGTCGATAATTAATTAATTTGTAAACACCACTTAATGTTAAATTTTTTATTTAAATGTAAAACATTTAATAAAAATTTAAAAAATCCAATAATATCTCTCTATTAGTTTGTGAAGACTGTCCCAGAAAATCATAGTACCAAGTTTAGGAACTATTTGTTCAAAACTCTAGGAGGTTTAAATTTAAAATTAAAATAATAAAAACAAAATTAATTCCAAAATATCTCTCTATTAGGTAGTTTTGTGAAGACTGCCAATGAGAATACTTATACTAAGCTTTAAAACTCTAGGAGAAGACAGACGTTTATATTTTCAATGTTAAATTCTATTTAACAAGTTTAATAAAAAATTACTAATTCAAAACTTCCAAAATAACTCTACATTAGTTTGTGACGCCTGCCCCAGAGAATCATAATACCAAGTTTCAAAACAATTTCATCAAAACTCTTTCAAAACTGGACTTTCAAGTTTTCAATTAAAAATTTTAAACAATTTAATAAAAATTCCTAAATATCTCTGTTAATTTCTTGAGGATGTCCCAGAGGATCATTCAGAACAATTAAATCAAAACTGCAGAAGATAGACTTCAAAGGAAAAATGGATGGATGGACTGACAAATTGGTATTAGAAAAAGCTACAATGACGAAGTTTATGGTGGAGCCAATAAAATTCACTGCATTTATTTTTGTAATATGATCTTACTCCTTTCTTTAGCTGATATATATTATGTCACTATAGTATTGTTCGATGTAAGCAACATCTGGTAAGGACATCGAATGCCTGGACAACAAGACCAATTAACCCATAAAAAAGGCACTTTATGTTTATATTATGGACGTGTGCTGGATGGCTTTTTCTAGCACAGCTTTTTAGCATGTTTTTGTCAGTTGACTATACAATAAAAATCATTGTGTCATTTTAAGTATATACAAATGGGCTGCAGAATCTATTGCCATTCATAGAGTTGCATTTTCCCCCTCCAACAAATGACCTATACCTCGTACTTGAATGGCTATGGTATAAACTGTCCTGTTTATGGCAAAGTTCACATAAAAGATCCTTTTATGCTTTTTTGGTGGGAGCAGCCTATTCAGCATACATACATATATATACATGGTGGCAGATGGTTTTACCTCTTTCTCTTCTCTCAACCAAGTGTAGAAATAATAATATTAAATATATGGCAAAGGATTATGGATCCAAGTAAAAAGACCTTACAGATATACCAAAAACATCTATTAAATGTTCATATTATTACAATTATGTTTACCATAGTCTGACACCCAATAGCTGATGTATTTTTCATGCTGGGATGTCACTATAATTATCTAGTAGATAAAACTATTTTATACAAATGCATTTATTTTACAAAACCTATCCCAGTGTTTTATTAATAGTATACAACACAGCTTAGTGATTACCGTAAGGTAGGATGTCATGCACACATCAAAGATTATGTCTGTTCTATTAGTTAGCAAGAAATCTTGGTGATATCGAACTTAGCTTTATTGTGTGCTGTGTAATCAAGTTTAAAAAAAAAATATCAAGACATATTACAAGACGAGAAGTGATGTAAGACAAAATCACTAACTGGTAACTAATAAATCATTTGTACATGTTCTTCTACATTCCCCATTTATGTTGGTATCTGTTTCATCGGTGATATATTCCAACTAGTTGTTTAACCTTTCTCAAGAGATCTCTGGCTCTAACTTTGGCTTTGGATCCAATGAGACTAATGGTTTGGAGCCTTTTAAATTGGATGTACTGATGTGGTTTTAGACCCAACTACTCCTACACTGGATTGAACTAAAAGTGATGACCTGTGATGTTATTAAGCAGCTCTCTTCCAGTCCAAGAGCATGCAAACAAACAAATCTAATTTTGTAATCCATCAATTCATATATGAATAGATTACAGCTGTTTGAAACAGCAAAAAATAAAGAAATGGCAATGTAGTTGTCAAGTTTTTTAATCAATCACATGTAGAAGGAAATGTTTTACTTAACGGCACACTCAACACATTTTGTTGACGGTTATATGGTGTTGGACACATGGTTAAGGACCACACAGATATTGAGAGAGGAAACTCGCTTTCGCCACTTCATGGGCTACTCTTTTCGATTAGCAGCAGGGGATCTTTTATATGCACCATCCCACAGACAGGATAACACATACCACAGCCTTTGATATACCAGTCGTGGTGTACTGGCTGGAGAGAAAAATATCACATGTAGAATGCTTATGGGCAAATATTAGTTTCTTGGAAATTAGCAAATTTGCTTGAAGTTTTGTAACAAAAATCGAAAAGTTACACACAAGTTCAGAATGTTATTGAGGCACAGACTTACTATAAAAATATTGGTAATTTTTCTTAAGCTGATTTTCGATATGTATGTCTTTTGTGTCCAACGTGATATTTGCCACTCATCAAGATGCTTTCCATATATATATTATTTCATGGAGTGACAGGTCATCTTAATGAATCATTTGTGCATTGACTGTAAAAAGTGGAAAAGATCGAGAGCTATGGCATGATTGCTGGAATTCCAGGTTTGTCACGGCATATTATCTGCACAACAGGCATCGGGTTGCAATTAAAATGGAGTCAGATAACATGTGATGGACACATGGAAAGAGTACAATACAATTAGCAGGTGAGCATTTGCATGTGATGGATGATGGATGATGGATGTGAAGGATATATACATCTGGAAAGTCAGCTTACGGTGTTGGTTACTGATAAAAACAATCAGTGTTAATCCATTAGCAAACAGACCTCACAAGAGTGCAAACAAAACGAGTGTCACAGCCACATAGAGAGCAATGGATGATGGACTTCCAGACTCATTGGGCAAACATCTCTGGTTGTAATTTAACTCAGACATGTTCACAGCAATACTAGAAAACAATCCACGAGATCAAACTAGATTAACTTTTAACTACACCGTTACGACCTGAAAGCAGTCAAACTCAAGTTTTTAAAGTTTTAAGGTCCTGTTAATTGGTGGATAGTAACAGGTTATAGTCATAGGCAAATTATAGATGATGTAACATGTACTAAATGAACATGTATAAAACCATCTTCATCAGGAATGAAACGAAGCCCAGCAGTATAAGTTGCAGTCTGGTCGGTAACAAGCAGATATTTAATTACTTTCTGATATCTGTCAATTGAACAAATCCCTGGAGGAATTTCTCCGTCTTACGTATCCAGCTCCGTGTTACCAAATCAAGAAACACTGCAGTCCAGATCAGCTAACTTCCTGTGGACAAACCCAAATTGCATCAACACACTGTGAATGGACAAGGTATCGACAAATTAATGCGTGAATCAGATTATTAATAGAATATTTTAATGAATCACCTCTCAAATCTTTTGTTCTTTATAATGAAAACTGATGTTAGATATGATGAATCAATATTACTGTGACATGTATTAGTGAAGATCTTCATGGAAATGGAAAGGGTGAAATTTGTATCAGTGGTACAGCATTTGTCTATGGTGTGATAGATAGCAGGATCAATTACCCTCAAGGAATTTAGTTTTTCCCTTACAAAACAACGCCACACAACTGGTACAACAAAGGTCATGGTATTTACAATAATGCCTATGGGAAAGTATGTATAAAAGATCTCTTTTGGAAGGAGTAGTCTGTGTGGTAACAGTGTTTCTCTGGGGCAGGACATAGCCCAGTAGTAAAGTGCTCGCTTGATGTGCGGTCGGTCTGGGATCGATCCCCATCAGTGGGCCCATTAGGCTATTCCAGCCAGTGCACCACAACTGGTATATCAAAGGTCATGGTATGTACTACACTGTCTGTGGGATGGTGCATATAAAAGATCCCTTGCTGCTAATAAAAAAGAGTAGCCTATGAAGTGGTGACAGCGGGTTTATTCTCTCAATATCTATGTGGTCCTTAACCATACGTCTGATGCCATATAACCGTAAATACAATGTGTTGAGAGTGTCATTAAATAAAACATTTCTTTTTCAGTCTCTCTCTCTCTCTCTCTCTCTCTCTCTCTCTCTCTCTCTCTCTCTCTCTCTCTCTCTCTCTCTCTCTCTCTCTCTCTCTCTATCTCAACCCTGTATTGATATAACCATACAGTAGACACAAACAGCCAAAGTTAAACAAATGCAGACTTTTAACAAATGCACAATGTACTCTGTTTATTTTTCTTTATTGAAATCATTTAAAAACATGCAAGTTTATAAGAAAGCTATTATACAATATTTTTATTTTTATTTTATCATCCACATATAAGAAATAAACTTCTTCTTTTTTTTGCACTCCAGCATGTACATAGGGTCGAATGACTGTGTAGAATGGTCAATTGAGAACCACTTGTGACTTGCTCAGGAATAAAAATTAATTTACACATATTCAATACACTGTTCAAGCACAAAGGTACTTGATGCTGGTATTGGATCAAAAATAATTCCATACATGTATTATTAACATAAAACTGATATATTTTTGGGACACTGCCAGTATTAGATTCTCTATAGTAAGTTAGACTTACTCTGAACTTCTGACCCTGCTGGTCTAGTGGTAATTTGATTTGGCCTTTAAAGAGATATGCAATTTTATTTCTTATTTCACATATGCCACTAACACTACAGGTTGGACTATACCAATTCAAATCCCATAGGCGACCATGTTAATGTTTGAGTTTAAAAACACTATATGCAATATATCAACCAAACTGTGACCCATAAATATCAGTACTACAACCCCTACCTCAAAGTATTAACTGCAGAAAATGGTACCTTTCATGGCTCATTTTCGGTATAACCAGATGTTTCTGCAACACCCCTAGTTTCGCACAAAATTTGAGTACTTTATTTTACAGGTACCCCATACATGTTCCAAGCACAAGGCTACTTGACACGGTGGTACATGTACTACATCAAATAAAATTGCATACATTTTTAGCCCAGATAAAACTAATTTTTTTTACAACCAACACACTCACATTTATAACCAATCACAGGACTTGTGGTGTTAACTTCTCTATCAAAAGTTCGGTACACCTTGAACTTCGACCCAGCCGGAAATTAATTGGTATAGTGCAACCTATACTGATAACATACATGTTTCAAAAGGTGGTGAATCATGTGTTTTTATGACAACCAGGATCTGGTGTCTTCTGACATAAACTGACAACCTCACTGAAACTGTTGTTTCTACAGTGCAACCTAATTTAATGTACACCTCACAAAACACATGTATTTTGTACAGTTTTGTACAAATGCAATATGTCATATTTGAAAAAATAATTTTTTTTAAAATAATACTCCTGAAGATATTTATTGTTAGATGTGTGTGTGTGCTCAGCTATATATGTAGAGACAGCATGGCTATTCAGAGTACCTCAACTCCTTAAACTTATTCCATTGAAACACATGTACTTGACTGACCCCTAGATTATGAAGACCTCAATAGGCACATCAAAGAAATATCAGTATTAAAAAAATACAATGTCTGAGGAAGGAAAAACCAACATGACTGCATCTGTATGAAGTAATGACTTAATGTCCTGCACATCACTGTTGGAAGAAAATCCTGTATGCTGAGTGTGGGCATCTTCAAGTTACCATGTGCGGGAATTTCAAATCCATCAGCTATGCAGATTTTCAAATTGGACCATCAAAACCATTGGCAGCCACCAATATTCCTGACTATATTTTATGTATACCCTACTGTAGTTGGAGGTTTTAAAAATTTGTGATATCTGGAATTATCATGCAGCTTTCGAAAATTTATTTTTGATTCATTACTAAAAAACACTGTTTTTAAGTGACATAATTACCCGAACATCTATTTTATTGCATTATTTTGTAATCCAGATCAATACAATATGTATATTGGATGTATTCCTACAATCTGTAATCCAGCATATCATTTAGCTATTAACATTGGATAATACAGCATTAACAATAAAATAAATCATCAAATTACACCAAGGTAGATAATCAAATCTGGAAAAATTGGTTCCAAATCTAGTATACACTTAAAATACACTTCATGGGAGCAAACTAAGTGATTATTTTTAAAAAAGATTTGATCTGGAGACCTAAAGATATGTTTAACAAGCTCATTGTTATGTATAAATGAGAACAGAAGGCACAATAGTGACAAAATTTTTAATTATGGCTTTGGTAAAAAAATTCTTCAAAGTAAAAAAATGTTTCCCCTAAAACTACAAATTTGTCTAAAATATGACTTAGCACCCTATAAATATGCCAAAAGGACAATAAAAATCAAGGTCTTTAAAAAGTTAAGCTATCAGAAGTACACACATGAAACATTAACTATGTTTATAGAAGTTAAAGACATTATCCCAATATTGGCACATGTTATTTTTAATATAAAAATAAATTGCTATTAAAATCTAAGTTCAGACTGCCTAGATATATTAACATATTTAAGAGCAGTTGTATATGGCAAGTCAAACACCATGTAAATAAGAACATTCAAATCTGTATAGTATGAATTATAGGCCAAAACCAACTTTTCCTCAGTGCTAATTTTTGTTCAAACTCCATTCAGAGCTATGTACAGTAATTATTGTCAAGGTCAAGGTCATTGTGAACTTGCATGGCCGAGTGACGGCTAATTAATCAAATAGTGTAGTTTAATTTAATTAAATCACAAAAATCATAATCTTTTTTATTATGCACTGAATATGTGCTATAGGTTGGACTATACCAATTCAAATCCCATAGGCGACCCATGTTAACGTTTGTGTTTAAAAACACTATATGCAATATATCAACCAAACTGTGACCCATAAATATCAGTACTACAACCCCTACCTCAAAGTATTAACTGCAGAAAATGGTACCTTTCATGGCTCATTTTCGGTATAACCAGATGTTTCTGCAACACCCCTAGTTTCGCACAAAATTTGAGTACTTTTTTTTACAGGTACCCCATACATGTTCCAAGCACAAGGCTACTTGACACGGTGGTACTACATCAAATAAAATTGCATACATTTTTAGCCCAGATAAAACTAATTTTTTTTACAACCAACACACTCACATTTATAACCAATCACAGGACTTGTGGTGTTAACTTCTCTATCAAAAGTTCGGTAAACCTCGAACTTCGACCCAGCCGGAAATTAATTGGTATAGTGCAACCTACAGTGAACTGAACAAGCTCTCATCTTGGCCCTCTCTTCTGTTAAGCAGCACTCCTCCAGTCCAAAAGCACAGCTACAAGCCATACGTATTTTACAATCCATCACACCTTATATGATTGGATTACAGCTATTGGCAACAGCAAAAACCACAGTCATGGTTAGTTTGTTACTTTGTTTTCTTTTCTTTTTTATCCCTTTCCTTTCTCTCTTTTGGATTCCATCTCATTTCTTCCCAATCTGGCAACTTCTCCTATCTTTCAACTTCTTTCGCTGTCCACCTCCACACCCCAGTCCTTGTCTCTCCAACCATGACATGTGCTTGTCTCTTGTGGCTAGTTAGTTTGTTACTTTGTTTTGTCTATATCCTTTAGCTTTATATTTTAAGGATAGCAATCATTGCCAGTGTATTAGCAAACCAAGTGCTACAACAGTGTAGATCATGAAGGTTGCAAAATGAATGAATGAATGAATGAATGTTTAACGACACCCCAGCACGAAAAATACATCGGCTATTGGGTGTCAAACCATGGTAATGTAAATAAATAAAGCGATGATCAACATCAATACAAAAATTCAAGACCTAAACAAACAGTGTAAAGAACTGTGCAAAAACACAAATATCACAGAATTTTACGGATACTGAATTTTACTCAAAACTTAATTTTGTGCTGTATTGGCCATTCTCAAAGAGAATGTTACACCCCTGCACCACGGTGAGGTTACAGCACACGCAGGGGATGAAGGTTGCATTCACATACCATGTTGTAACTGGTGAATCTACTTAATCACATTGATTTATTAATCATTGTCAATGGATGTTAAACATTTGGTAATTTTTACTCATAATCATCAGAGGAAATCCACAAAAAAAAATTCATTAGCAGCAAGGGATCTTTTAAATACAGTTTCACACAGACAGGACATACACATGCCATGGTCATTGATATACAAGTCTTAATTGGGACACTGGTTGGGATTGAAACAGTCATGGCAACATGCAAGTCAGCATTGATATCAAGGCACAATGCTGTATGAAAAATATCAAAAGAAAATTAACAAAAACACAATTCCAAAGACTTTGGTAATTTGTATCTCATTCTGAAGCCATTGCTGCTTATACTGTAAGTATTACAAAACTTGACAGACTTCAATAAAGATGGCAATGTGCCACACAATTAACATTATTGATGGCATCATCATGAGAATGATGGTCACAAGAATGATGTTACAGCAATAATACAGCACAAAAACTTTGGTTTATATTGGGTCCTGCGTTCAAAATCAAATGGTTAGACTATGAAAGGTAGCAGCAGTCCATTGGAAAACATCAGCACAGACACAGAATATGCTTTCTTGAAAATCTTGTAGTAAGAATTAAAAACAACTACAATGAGACTATGAATGGTTACAGTGAGGACACCATTAGGTAAAGAGTCTGTCTGATACGTGGTTGGTCTAGGATCAATCCCAGTCGGTGAAACATGTACTATCCTGTCTGTAGGATGGTGCATATAAAAGATCTCTTGCTGCTAATCAAAAAGAGTAGTCCATGAAGTGGCGACAGCGGGTTTCTTCTCTCAATATCTATGTGGTCCTTAACCATATGTCTGATGCCATATAACCGTAAATAAAATGTGTTGAATGTGTCATTAAATAAAACATTTCCTTTCTTCCTTCCATTAGAAAATACATATGCCTAAAGTGAGTACAAAACTGAAATATTTAGCTTTAATCATATTAAAATAACTTGAACTGCATCCACAGATCTTCAGCAACTACTAATAACATTACTGCACTAAAAATACCTTATTTTGCTCAGAACAGACAAAAAACGTGGTGTGCCCAAATTAGTGAGATCTAAAGCCCCGTGTGACAATGTCACACACAAATGAATGCATGGTAGTGTTCAAAGGACAAGCAGATTGTATATTCCCAAGTTTAGGATGTTGAACACAAATGTTTGTTAAAAATGATGTATCACTGACCAAAATGATGGCTGATACTATTCTATATTTTGAACTTGTGCATACTTTTTCATCTGTTTGGTGAAACTCTTGCACATTTATTTTTTCATTGTTTTAGATGAAGTGCATGGTGGCCTTGACAGCTGTGGTGGCAGTACTCAGGATGGGTGCCACCGGTGGGGCAGGATATGCTCATCTTTTGCAAACACCTGATATCATCACTGTTATAACAGTGATTCATGAGTGCATGTCATTACAGCTGTACTTATTCTAATGGCAGTCCTCTTTGTGGCAGTGCAAGAGGAATGGAATCTCCAGCAAAAGAATCTCCTCAGGAGTGGCTGTCCTATAGATGAGGCACTAGAGAGAGATCCATGGAATCATCCACTATTTGGCCAACTGCCCATTCAACTGCACTGATCGCGTATTACAGTTTTGTTGTTTAGATTATATCCTTTAACTCTATCATCTTGAGGATAGTGATCATTGACAGTGTATTAGTAAAAAAAAGCCTCATGTGCACACACCATGAAGGTTGCATATATGACCCATGCTGTGTCTGATGGATCTGCTTGAACATTTGATGAGATTAATGTCAGATTGCTTTGTAATTCTGACAGGTTCCAATAAATATTACTAAGCAAAAAAACCCACATGGGACCAATTTGAATTTCCTGAAGTTTTCTTTCTAGAGAATTGTAATTACTTGTAAGTATTAATTTGATTGATATATGAGCAGATATTTAATTGCAGTTTGACATCTGTGACTGTAAGGGTTCCTTAGAGGATTTTCCAGGTCTTAAATGTCCAGTTGCTCAGCCAACCGTGGAATATGCCGCAGTCCAGATCAGCATGCTTAGATTGTATCAACACTCAGTGAATGGACAAAGTATCAATAAATAAAATTTAGCTTTTATTAATCAGTGGAAAGGTCCACTGGGTTATTAATAGGACAATGGATGATTCATCTTTGTTACCTTTTTTAGGACGGGGAGGGGGGCTTACGTAGTCCAGTGGTAAAGTGCTTGCTTGACACGCGGTCGGTTTAAGATTGATCCCCGTCGGTTGGGCTATTTCTAGTTCCAGCCAGTGCACGACAACTGGTATATCAAAGGCTGTGGTATGTGCTATCCTGTCTGTGGGATGGTGCATATAAAAGATCCCTAATGGAAAAATGTAGTGGGGTTTTTCTCTAGGATTATATGTCAAAATTACTAAATCATTAATAAATCAATGTGCTCTAGTGGTGTCATTAAACAAAACAAACTTTTTTTGTTTTATTACTATTTTGTTCTTTAGTATAAAAAATGATAAATATAACTGTTATATAAAAAAAGGAAAAAAGTCCAACTCAACAACATTATCAACTACTTTTATGTAAATGTTCTCAAATAAAAATCTTATTAATTATCTTTGGTTGAAGCAGATTTCTTCTCTCGCTCTTAAGAGAATAAATACATAACAACAGTTTTCATTTTCTTATTTTCATATAATTCATTAAATTTAGATTTTAACTATTGGCAAACTACATGTACAATCCAGAACCAAAACTAGTTTGCAACACATATTTCCTCAGTTAACTCCAAACTACATGTACAATCCAGAACCAAAACTAGTTTGCAACACATATTTCCTCAGTTAACTCCAAACTACATGTACAATCCAGAACCAAAACTAGTTTGCAACACATATTTCCTCAGTTAACTCCAAACTACATGTACAATCCAGAACCAAAACTAGTTTGCAACACATATTTCCTCAGTTAACTCCAAACTACATGTACAATCCAGAACCAAAACTAGTTTGCAATACATATTTCCTCAGTTAACTCCAAACTAGTGGGGGCGGGATGTAGCCCAGTGGTAAAGCGCTTGCTTGATGCACGGTCGGTTTGGGATTGATCTCCATCGGTGGGCCAATTGGGCTATTTCTCGCTCCAGCCAGTGTGCCATGACTGGTACATCAAAGGCCGTGGTATGTGCTATCCTGTCTATGGGATGGTACATATAAAAGATCCCTTGCTGCTAATCGAAAAGAGTGGCCCATGAAGTGGCGACAGCGGGTTTCCTTCTTCAGTATCTGTGTGGTCCTTTACCATATATCTGATGCCATATAACTGTAAATAAAAAATGTGTTGAGTGCGTCGTTAAATAAAATATTTCCTTCTTTACAAACTAGTTTGTCTGCAATAAATACTCCCTTAGATAGCTCCACAATCTGTTTGTCTGCAATAAATACTCCCTTAGAGAGCTCCACAATCAGTTTGTTGGCAATAAATACTCCCTTAACTAGCTCTACAATAAGTAGCAGGTCTTAACTGTTATCAGTATGAATGCTGGTCAAATCGCCCCAATGGTTGGTCAACTTGCCCTAGTGGATGATCAACTCATCTCAAAATGTTAGTCAATTCAAAAAGTTACCAACCCTCCCCATTGTAAATAACTGTGATATCATAAAAATGGACATCTAAAATTTTGGCATCTTTATATTTATTAATATTACAGTGAAATTGCTATTACGATCACTTGTGTATTATTAAAACTGGTCATATTTTGAGGTCCAAATATCGGATAAACAATGATCTATTATTATTAATAATGATGATTGTTTTGAGTATTGACAGTGTATTTTATTCTCCCAGTTTGTCTTGACTATTGACATTTATAATGAACTGTCAAGCCTACTTTAAAGTTGTTCATGAGATTGTACCCTCATTATTTTCTTAATTAGTGTACAATAAGATCATGAGTGTTTATTGCCTCAAAAATAGTAAAAATGTACGATTTCATGTTATTCAGGCCCTAGTCTAGCCTGTGAAATGTCCTTGTTTTGTCGAAAGTCTGCTCAAGTTGCTGAGTTATTGGTTGTAGTAAGAAATCAAAATTGCCATAATATTTCGGATCTGATCTGATTTCAAAAATAAAATCACACAACAGACATCAAGACACTGACTTGTCCAGATCTCACTTCACATCAAGGGCCTAATTCACTAAATTTGCGATCTCACAGTGCAATGCTAAAAGACTTGCAAAGAGAATGCTTTGTTGTCTAGTAGAGCCTAAGAGACCTTTGTGAATTAGACCGCTGGTCTGTGGTTTACTTCGGTGCCAGATAGTACATCAATGCATGTCGCGCCATTTGACATGACCAGTTAAGCATTGTTTTGTTCTCGACCAAATTCATTTCGATAACTGCAGAAAATACTAATTATAACTTTGATGTTAATATAACAATGACACATTACTTATCAGTTAATTAATGAAAATATTCAAATGTTTTCTTCAGTCTGTAAGCTTTAAGAGTTCACTCAGCATTGGAAACCTCTGCAATGTCTTAAAAAGTATTGGATTACTGTGCTTTTTTAAAATCAAGCAACCAAGGCATGCAGGAAAGGTGTTGGGTGAAATGTGGAATTAGGGTAGAATTAGATGTTTTCTTGTCTGACTGGGTGAGATATAAATGTATTTGACAGAAAACATAAAATATCCTCTATTAGCATTCTAGGGGCAGGATGTAGCCCAGTGGTAAAATACTTGCCTGATTTGCGATCGGTCTAGGAGCTATCTCCATCAGTGGGCCCATTGGGCTATTTCTCGTTCCAACCAGTGCACCACGATGTGTATATATACTACTCAAAAGAATTTAAGGGTCAAAAATATATAACCAAATAAGTTTCAGAGTGTATTAGATTGATGATGTAAACTACACCAATTTTTTTATTTATTGTTCCATATTTACAAAAACCCACAAATAAACGTCACTGTATACAAGAAAGTCACATGACATGCTGTCAAAGTTGAAGGTTGTCAAACATGGATTTTACACATTAGAACATTCATTTAATAGCGTGTGAATCCACCCCTGGCGCAAATACACTCGACACATCGTTGCCTCATGCTGTTGATCAGACGTCTGAAGAACTCTTGGGGAATGGCCTGCCACTCTGCCATAAGAAGTTAACCCAGATCATGAAGGTTGGCCGGAGGGGCATGGTTATCCCGAACTCTCCTGCCTAATTCGTCCCAGGCGTGCTCTATTGGGGCCAAGTCAGGCAAATATGCTGACCAATCCATCCTGGCGATACCTTGTTGTCTGAGAAAGTCCGTTACCACCCTGGCGCGGTGGGGTCTGGCATTGTCATCCTGCAGAACTGCCCCGCCGCCAATCTGCTGAAGGCCTGGGAGAACCAACGGCCGGATAATCTCATTCAGATAGCGGATTCCATTCAGATTGCCATCCACCACATAGAGGGGGGTCCTGTGGTGGATAGAGATGCCGCCCCCCACCATGACGCTGCCACCACCAAAACGGTGACGTTGTCTAACGTTAACGTCAGCAAAGCGCTCCCCAGGATGTCTGTAGACACGAACCCGACCGTCGCTGAACTGGAGACTAAACCTGGACTCATCAGTGAACATCACTCGACCCCACTGAACACATTGCCACCGCAGATGAAGCGTGCACCAGTGACGTCTGGCTGTTCTGTGACGTGGTAGGAGTGGTGGTCGAACAGCCTGGCGACGGCAGCGTAGATTATTGGCTCTCAGACGATTGCGTATGGTTTGATCAGACACTCGAGTTCCAGTTGCAGTCTGCAGATTGTCACGTAATCGGCGTGCAGTGGTTGTGCGTTGACGTAGAGCCATATTGGTGATGTAGCGGTCCTCTCTATTTGTAGTGCTTCGGGGTCTTCCCGAATGTGGACGATTTCGAACAGAATTCGTTGCTTGGTACCGTTGCCACAGTCGGCCAACGACACTCTGACTGACACCAAGTCTCTTTGCATATTGCCATCCTGAAGCCAAGCAATAGCCCTTCCTCGATCTTCGATAGTCAGTTGAAATCGTACCATTGTCGAATTTGGAGTGTGCACCGTACACGAACGCAAGCTCCAATTATACGGAAATTCAGCATTGGGAACATGGAATACACGTGCAAAGCGTGCAAATGAAGCGCTTTGTGAAAAAGCAAGTTATGGGCACTTAGCAGACCTTTCGCTTTCGCCCTAATTTACGTGCAAATGTAAGCATGTTTTCGCCATTAGAACTAGTCGACAGTGTCAATGACAGTGGATTTTAATTCATTTATGGGTTGCTTAGACCCACTTTCGTCAAAATGGAACAATACCATGCGTGACATTATGGTCTAGCTAATATAATTGACATTCAGAAAATAATGTCGAAAATATCGTCTGACCCTTAAATTCTTTTGAGTAGTATATATATAAGGCCGTGGTATATGCTATCCTTTTTGTAGGATGGTGCATATAAAAGATTCCTTGCTACTAATGGAAAAATGTAGCGGGTTTCCTCTCTAAGACTATATGTCAGAATCCAAATGTTTGACATCTAATAGCCGATGATTAATAAATCAATGTGCTCTAGTGGTGTCATTAAACAAAAACTTTAACTATTAGTATTCTGCTCTTCATAAAGAGAATTGGTGCCTAACCACACAATGATTTTCAAAAACATGTCTGTCATGCTGAATATGAGTTTGTTTTCAAAACATGATACATGTATATGTCAATTTGCACATTTTGAAGTTAGCAGTGAATGTATACCAATGTTAGTACAACTCAACAAGATGACAATAAAAGTTTTTGTTAAAACACATTGAACAGGAAGTGTGACATACACTACTTATGTTATGTTTTTTTTACAAAATGACGTAAATGGATATATAACGATTTGATCACACAAATGTCTTTTTTGTTTTTCGTATATCTTGAAATCTTTATTAAAATAATAATATTAAAACTTTGATCGGTTCAGCAAAACTGGAACTGCCAGTGAATATCAGACCGATAACATCTTCGGTTCAGTTAAAAGACGAGTCTGCTTGTATTTCGTATAAACTTTTTGTAATCAAAATAAGGAGTATGTCTTTCCACAAAGTCTATCAACACACAACAACATGGTAACCACCAAGCCCCCCCCCCCCCCCATTTTTAAAACATTTGTTATTTATTTATTTTTGAAGGGTGTGGTGCTGCGCACCGCCCTCCTTTAATTTTCACCCAGCGAGAACACTGCTGTTTGATATGTCTTTTGGGCAGTGTAGAAAATAAATCAGCACTATAAAACTCATAGAACTTGTAGAAAGGTGAAACAAGGAAAACACATAACCTCTCACCAACACTAAAACAAAAAGGGAAAACCCCAGAAAGGACAAGCAAGCCAAAAATAAAATGAAAACAAATTACACAACCTGATATGTTGTAATAGAAAGTACGAACTAGCAGAAAACAGATACATCACACTTCATCTTTGAAATACATTGTTTCAAAAACTCTGTTCATTTCTAAATGAAAACATGTATTACAAAACAACTGTTTAAAACCTAAACCAAAATAACATGCAAAATACATTTATAATCACAATTTTAAATTACATCCTTGAGACAAGATGATTGTGTAGGTTTCAAAAATTACTGGTAAAATGAATTACAAGAATTTAAAAGATGGGAGTCAAAGAAAGAAAGAAAAAAGAAGAAGAAGACAAAGACATAATGGCTTTTAAGCCAAGCAAACACTGCTGTTTTACAATAAGAGTAAAAGTAGATAGAACCAAGTCTATGGTAGGATACTGACATGTCTTCAAGGCAAACACTGCTGTTTTACAATAAGAGTAAAAGTAGATAGAACGAAGTCTATGGTAGGATACTGACATGTCTTCAAGGTAAATTAGCACAGACAATTTCTACTAAATCTAATAAATGATGTTGAAAAACCACCTTTCAACACATTGACTCTCCTCTGCACATTTAATCTCTTAAGTAATGAGCGGCCTACACATTTTTTCCTCCACTCATTAATGGTCTTTTAAAGGTTGTGAACAAAAACTATATCCTCTGACACATTTAAGGGCCATCAGCTCTCGGCTATAGTCGGTCTAGCTGCTACCATTTGTCTGTTACATTAAAATCCTGCTGCTTCCTACTGTTAATCTAGTTTTAGCACACGCATCAAAGTCGAGAACAGTTCTTGAGGTTACCAGGTTGGCTACCACATGTCAAGAAAGTCGAGAACAGTACTTTGTTCTCAAAAAAATCTTATTAAACTGAAACAATATTTAGAAACACATGTGAGTGTGATATATTTTAATATGCTCCTATACCACTAAGGTTTCCAACCTGTCTGTCCCGGGTCCCATTTCGGGATAGCCAGAAGCCTGCTCCGGGACAGACACAATAACATGCGAGTGCGATATATTTTAACATGCTCCTATACCACTAAGGTTTCCAACATGTCTGTCCTGGATCCAGTCTCGGGATAGCCAGAAGCCTGATCCGGGACAGACACAATAACATGTGAGTGTGATATATTTTAACATGCTCCTATACCACTAAGGTTTCCAACATGTCTGTCCTGGATCCAGTCTCTGGATAGCCAGAAGCCTGATCCGGGACAGACACAATAACATGTGAGTGTGATATATTTTAATATGCTCCTATACCACTAAGGTTTCCAACCTGTCTGTCCCGGGTCCCATTTCGGGATAGCCAGAAGCCTGCTCCGGGACAGACACAATAACATGCGAGTGCGATATATTTTAACATGCTCCTATACCACTAAGGTTTCCAACATGTCTGTCCCGGGTCCCGTCTCGGGATAGCCAGAAGCCTGATCCGGGACAGACACAATAACATGTGAGTGCGATATATTTTAACATGCTCCTATACCACTAAGGTTTCCAACATGTCTGTCCCGGGTCCCATTTCGGGATAGCCAGAAGCCTGATCCGGGACAGACACAATAACATGCGAGTGCGATATATTTTAACATGCTCCTATACCACTAAGGTTTCCAACATGTCTGTCCTGGATCCAGTCTCTGGATAGCCAGAAGCCTGATCTGGGACAGAATATATTACAAGAGACTTTATATAATTTTTGTGCGCTTTCAAATTGTTTATATTATAAATTGTTCAAAGTACTCATTAATTTTGGCTAGAAACACATACAGCATCAGTACACACGTGAGAACAGTCCTATGAAGGAAATGTTTTATTTAACAATGCACACAACACATTTCATATACAGTTATATGGAGTTGGACAGTGCTATGAATGAATAATCAAGTATCAATATGTCTGTAAAGGGATTTTATAATTATAATAATAATAATGGAAAAATAAATGTGTTGTAACCTATAAGTTACCAGGGCCTCATACCACGAAGCAATCTTAGCACTAATATCATGATTGCAACTGTAAAAAAATTTATGATCGCGACATAACTTACTGTTGTCATAAATTACAGTGGAAATTTACAATTGGTACAAGGCAGTTATAAGCCACTAACGTAGATGTCAATTGGCAGTTAGATGATGATTTGATGATCATCTGCATACTAACTATTTGTGTACAAATTAATCTAATATACCCATAATACTTTTTTAGAAACTGCATTCGATGAAAACATTCTAGGCCATACGACCTTCACAAGAAAATATGGGAGATAACTCATGTCTTATGCATTTGGCAATTATCGCTTAGCAAATAAACTGACCAAGCTACTTTATGGATGTCTGATACCACTGAATACAACCAAAACGTTCCAAATAGTCAGAAACCAATGTATTATTTAACTAATTAGCACTTTTCGCAAAGAAGATCTTAATCATTAAAGGGGCACTTATGACCACCATAAGGTTGTTTTGTGGAACTGCTGTAAAGTTTATGGTGCCAGTTGTAAAACTCACTATAAGTCACTACAATTAACCTTAGCTACGATTCCTTCATGGAATGGGGTCCAGGTCTGTATTTGATGGTAACCTGTACATGGGTAAATTACCAGACACACTGCTTATTTTGATGTCTGGCTGATTCCTACCATTACATTAGTTCAATACATCACCGGCCTCGGTGGCACAGTGGTTAAGCCATCAGACTACAGGCTGATAGGTACAGGGTTTGCAGCCCAGTACTGGCTCCAACCCTGAGCGAGTTCTTAAGGGCTCAATGGGCCACTACACCCTCTTCTTTTTTACTAAGCACTAACAAACTAACAACTAACCCACTGTCCTGGACAGACAGCCCAGATAGCTTACGTGTGTGCCCAGGACAGTGTGCTTGAACCTTAATTGGATATAAGCACGAAAATAAGTTGAAATGAAAAAATCAAAACATCTTGTATATACATCTCTGTCTAGTTCTTTTCTTTTATTACACTCAAACACCTAACTACCTTTTTTTTTTTTGAATTATCCATCCATATACAAAAGCAATAATGAAAAAGGGTTTAACTACTGCAGCTTGTGATGCATCGTCCTTCAAGCCTCATATAACAGAAATAAATCAACTTGTCATCAATTATATGAGTTGCTCAATTGAGTTAACCTAAGGTGGCTGCTTGGAACAGATTCACAACACTAATTTAATACATGATCACCATTCACTTGTAAAAATCATTCTGTGTGGATGGCCGTAGGATTCAGAGCATGAAAACTTAAAAATTATGTTAGTAATGGTACAATTAAAATAATACAGTAGACAGTCTAAAACAGATTCAAGGAGGGAGCTGATGAGATGCACCCATATACACAACGCCCAATTTCCCCACTTGGGTTCCGTCATTGAAAAGAAGTCTTATATTGTACTGGTTTACAAGAAAGTCTGGATTAAACAGATGTTGCTTTGGATGGAGACCACTACAATGTTCAAAATAAATGAAAAAATTAAGTTTGTTTTGTTTAATAACATCACTAGACATCAGCTATTGGATGTCAAACATTTAGTAATTCTGACAGGAAACCCACTATATTTTTCCATTAGTAGCAAGGGATCTTTTATATGCACCATTCTACAGACAGGATAGCACATACCATGGCATTTGATATAAGTCATTGTGTACTGGCTGGAATAAAATAAATCATGCTGTATAATTGTACCGATTTGCTAATAAACAACTACAATATGAACTGTCTGGTTACGTCTGAAATGTGATTGTTACTAAGGCAACTTTAGGATGAGTTTCTACATCACTGAAAAAAAAAGAAAAAAAAAGAAAAAAAAAAAGTGTATTTCCATACATACCTTGACATTCCATAAATAGACATTAATATATATGTGTCAGTTGTAACTTTCTTACATTCAAAATTGGTATTAATATCATAGAAAAAGTCACAATGACACAAGTATAGTATTTATTACTGTAATAATTATATTAATTTTAAGTTCAAAAGTTTTATTGTTAACAATAGCTTCACCATTATCATCATTATTATTATTATTTTGATAGACTGTTTGCCAGTTTAACATCAGTGGCAGGTGCTGAGTTGAGGAGTATTTACAAGAAAAAGAAGAAGAAATGTTTTATTTATCGAAAAGAATAGCCCATGAAGTAGCGACAGTGGGTTTCCTCCATCAATATCTGTATGATCCTTAACCATATGTCTGACGCCATATAACCGTAACTAAAAATATGTTGAAAGAAAGAAATGTTTTATTTAACGACGCACTCAACACATTTTATTTACGGTTATATGGCGTCAGACATATGGTTAAGGACCACACAGATTTTGAGAGGAAACCCGCTGTTGCCACATAGGCTACTCTTTTACGACAGGCAGCAAGGGATCTTTTATTTGCGCTTCCCACAGGCAGGATAGCACAAACTATGGCCTTTGTTGAACCAGTTATGGATCACTGGTCGGTGCAAGTGGTTTACACCTACCCAATGAGCCTTGTGGAGCATTCACTCAGGGTTTGGAGTCGGTATCTGGATTAAAAAACCCATGCCTCGACTGGGATCCGAACCCAGTACCTACCAGCCTGTAGACCAATGGCCTGCCACGACGCCGGTATACAAAAATAAATATGTTGAATGCGTCGTTAAATAAAACATTTCTTTCTTTCTTTCTTTCACTGTTGCCACTTCATGGGCTACTCTTTTCGATTAGCAGCAAGGGATCTTTTATATGCACCATCCCAAACAGGGCAGTACATACCATTGCCTTTGATATACCAGTCATGGTGCCCTGGCTGGAGTGAAAAATAGCCCAATGGGCCCACTGACGGGGATCGATCCCAGACCGACTGCGCATCGAGCAAGCACTTTACCACTGGGCTACGTCCCGCCCTTATTTACAAGTGTTTCAGAACTTAAGTGTTCTCACAAGATCATATGGTTCATTACAATGTCTTTATTTTGCCCAATATGAAAGCATTAGAATGTCATCGCTTGGGAAATTCATTACTATTGCTATCGGTTAGAACTTTTACTTGGGTGTGGGTTTTATCCATGCACATAAATACCTTTCATTATGCCACTTTCAACATAATGCTTTTTACAGCAATTCTATTCCTGAATTGCTGTGTGTTACCTGGTTTTGTTTTAACAAGTCACAGTCAAGTATTTTATGTTATCTTTTATAAAATATATGCTTAGAGTAAGCACTGCATATGGAACCCCTACAGAGGTCGACATTGGCCAGAACAGGCCAACAAGACAAAAAATTCAGTGGTGATGTTAACCAGCAAACATTTGTATTCAGACCCCAGCCCTATATCTCTTCTACATACTTTGCTGATGACATCTCCAGCCAACTCTGTGGATTAGTTACAGTACTGTCATGGAAATTGTCACCTTCGTCTCTTTCTGTTTTTTTAAGGCAATATGTTAAACTGCTCTGAATAGACCAGAATCTAAAGTAGAACTTGTAACAAATTAAGTGCTGAAAGAGGTTTAACTGAACATGTTCACAGGTATTTAAATGCTTGGTCCATCTCCTTCAGATTGGTTTTTCACTGGTGTTTGCATTGATTCTATGAAAAAAAACCCATTGTAAGGTCTGACAAAGAGAAATCAAATGATCATTAAAAAAAATATCTGTAGTTAAGCAGATTTCAAATGTTCTTTTTCTTTTCTTTTTTGATCTGCTATAGGACATAAACATGCTCATTAGTGGAATGTGGCCTGTTGGTTAAAATGTTCATTGGAGTTGTGAAAGATCAAAGAACTAATCTTGCTTGGACTCATCATGTTATTTCATGTTCTAATTAGTAATCGGCAATTCATATTATATATTATAGGCCATATGGTTTGTACTGTCCTATAGTCAAAGAATATGCCTTGTCAGAAAATAATTTAAAGGTATGTAACAAAAACAAAACCCTTATTAGGTAGTTTTTCAAGCACTGTGATAAATTTAAAACAACAATTGTTTTACTATAATTTATTGAAAGATAAAATATATACTGACACACAATGAAAATGCAAAACAGCTATTTTTCAATATTTTGTTGTGATTAATGAAAAATATATTTATTGGACTTAAAATAACAATTTATGAGAGGAAGCCATTGATTGGTACTTTTGTCTGGGTTTTAATCCTGATTTTGTTCTCGTTACACATACAATAGCAGAAACACACAAAATGGTGTGAAATGCGTTCACTATATGCTCAATTATGCTGCATGCAATGCACGTGAAATGCCAGTATGTGGACACATAAAAGTCATGTAACGGTGTCATATTCCTCGTCACATTAAGAATGCCACGACTCAGAGAAGAACAAAGGGAGCGAGCGTTGGGCATGGTTCAACGGGGGACTTCGCAAAGCCAAGTTGCTAGGACCTTCAGAGTCCATCCATCAACTATTGAACGACTTGTTGAACGTCATCAACAGACCGGGAGTGTCTGTGATCGACCTCGATCTGGTTAACGTCCCGTTACGACCCCACGCCAAGATCGGCAGATTCGACAACACCACCTCCATGACCGGTTCAAAACTGCGACAATGACAGCAAGCAACACGATAGGACGTCATGGAAGGCCTATCCATCCGATGACTGGACTTAGATGCAGACGCCCGTACAACGGTAACATCATGACACCGCGACATCGTGCTGCGAGACTACAGTTTGCTCTCCAGAATGGTAATCATCCACCAAGCATTTACTCGAGCATTGTTTTCTCAGATGAGTCCCGTTTCTCGGTTGCCTTTGCCGATGGAAGAGCACGTGTGTACAGGAGACTCCATGAACAGTATGCTGACGGATTTGTGAGGGAACATGATTGGTTTGGCAGCAGTTGTCTGATGGTATGGGGGGCAATCAACTGTAATTTCAGGAGTGATCTCATCATTGTCCACGATGCCCTTACAGCCCAGCGTTATGTTGACATTATTCTAAGACCCGTTCTCCAGCCACTTTTGCGCCATCACCGAAGACCAGGAGGTTTCCTTCTGTTTCAACAAGACAATGCCCGTCCACATCCCGCAAGAATTACCCAGGCATTCCTGCAACAAGCCGGTATAACTGTTATGAACTGGCCTGCCGTTTCACCAGATTTTAACCCAATTGCACACATGTGGGATGAGTTAGGACGTTGTGTACGTCACCGCCAGCCACCACCACGTAATATCGCTGATCTTGCACAGGCATTGCAGGAGGAGTGGAGGAACATTCCTGTGGCTTACTTGAGATGTTTGTGCCAATCCTTTCCCCGTCGTCTTCACGCATGCTCACGGGCCAATGGTGGACACACCAGATACTGACCTTGATATGGGGGGATTGAACTTTTCGATTACGAATGCAACCAGTCATTAATACCATATTACATTATCCATCAATTCATTAATAATTTATCGTTATTTGCAATGAAAATTTGTTTTTGTGTTTTCATTGTGTGTCAGTATATATATATTCATTAAATTAAGATATTTTAGTGTACTTAATTTTACCCTCAGTACCTTTTGATAGAAAGCCAAATATACTGTCAAAAAAGAAATGCATAGGTGATAGGGAAAGAAGAAAAGTGTTTGATTTTACAAAATATCCCTTTTTTGTACAATGTTGCTGAATGACCATGTTTGTTAATGTTCCTGGAATGGGACAGCATGCCCAAATGCACCCTAAAACAAATTTAACGCATGTTGTGCGACAATTGCTGGAAATCGGCGTGAAATGGTCAGATTTTGATGAATGCACGTGAAACTTGGGGAAAAGATTAGGGTAGTGATGAGTATTTAAAGCTGCAATGCTCGCAATGATGCCTTATTTCCATTTCGACGTAGACGAGTTACAAGATGCCAAGACTAAGCCTGCCGAATCGAAACATTGCAATAGGCCAACTCCAGTTAGATGAATTGCAGTCAGCAATCGCACGCCACATGAATGTCCATCCATCTCTGGGACAGGTACCAGCAGTTTCAATCAGCTGAAGACTGGCCCAGAAGTGGAAGACATCTCATAACAACTGCAGCACAAGATCGCTACAACCGCGTTCTGCACTTGCATCACCGAACTGCCATAGCAGTGAACACTGCTCGACGCATACCTGGTTTGAGAAGGGTGTCTGCACAATCCATTCGGAATGGACTTCGAGAAGCTGGTTTACGGGCTTGGAGACCGTATGTTAGACCCGTCCTGCGACGTCAACATCGACATTTACGTGTTCGTTGGTGAGCGAATGTACAGGGGTGAAACTTGGGAAACTGGCGGCGAGTATGGTTCAGCAGGGGTGTGACGGTACATGCTCTTAATTTTGTTTTTGCCTGTGGCGATATTAATTGCGCGGCGGTCATCGAGCTTTTCTAATACACACCCAGCCCAGGTGCGGAGGCCATGTGGCTAGTAGTTACGTAATATCTCTGGTAGTGCTGTTTATGGCCAGGGGATTGCTCGCGAATTGGCGACAGCCAGTCTGACGATCAGAGAAAAATATGCCGGCATGGTGGCTGTGGAAAATCCACATGATACGTGAGGTACCGCCTTGTACCCCCAGGTGATATTCGCTGTCTCTGAGAGTTTTGAATAAATAGCTAGGATTGAGAGATATCAAGAAGAAACATTTGGAAGTATCCGAGGGGAACGGTCGTCGTCCACTGAACGATCTATATTAGTTCAGACGGGACTTTGGTAAATATATATTTTCTGTTCTGTGTATAACCTTGATGTGATTGATGTGACTTTAAATATTTTAATACTGTATTATACCAATATTATTTAGATGGTGCTGCCGGTCATCTGACACAGTAATCTGTAGGCTCACTGTCCTAAATAATTATATAAAGCTTAGCCAGTCATCCTAGAGGTAAACTGTAGGTTATTGTCTTTATTGTGATAGGTACCAGTATTAATTCTGTGTTACAAGGTTACTGAATGAGTAGTTAAGGGTTAATTAAAAAATTAACCAGTTAGGAATAGTGTTGTAATTCCTTTATTAATTAAGTTCCCCTGGAAGCGTTTCTCCATTATCACACGTGTGTGTGTTAGCGTTTCTCAATTATCACACGTGTGGGTGTTGTGTCACGGTGAAGTGATTAGCATATTGTGTAAACTAGACACCTAGAGATTAACTAATTAAGTGATCAGTTCTGGGTTGTTATTATTGTTTAGTGAACTAAATGTGCTATAATAATATATACTTTATATAAGATCGTATCTCTGATCATACCTAGAGACGAGCCAGAGCGGGTATAACTGCCTGTTACAGATATACAGTTAGGAGAGATATTTGGACAATCGTGTTTTATTCAGTTACGGGTATTATAAGAATCCCCGTGACAAGGGGCATAGTGTGAGCTGGACCTGGGGGGGGGGGGGGGGGGGGGTGTGTGTTTCGAATATGAACCAAGTGGACCTTTTCTATTTTGTTTTTGCACCACCAGAAACTCCATATGTATAAACCTGTATGTTTTTTTACCTCTGAAAGCGGACCATTTGCTTCAACAGGGGGGTGGGGTGGGGTGTGTGTGTTCGTCCGAACCCCCCCTACCTACGCCCCTGGTTCAGCGATGAGACATGTTTCCTTCTACAGTGACGTGATGGATGACAACATGTTTACAGATGTCACAATGAATGTTTGGCCAAATGCATCGTCCAAGTTGACAGATTTGGTGGAGGGAGTGTCATGATGTTATGTTCGTACAAGGCAACCTGACAGCTGTATGCTACCGGGATAAAATTCTTCGCCATCACATGCTTTCCCATTTTGGATCAACAGAGAGAACTCTTTCAGCAGGACAATGCCAGGCTGCATACGGCACGTGTAACAATGGATTTCCTACAGAATGAGAACATTAATGTGCTGCCATGGCCATCAAGATCGCCAGATCTCAACCCCCATTGAACCTCTACGGGACAAACTGGACAGACATGTATGCCAGCATGACCCGGAGCCTCAGACGGTTCCACAACTGTCAAATGCACTACAGGATGAATGGGCTAGGATTCCACGTGCCCGGATTCAGAGATGTTGTGCAGTTATTGTTGCTGCTGGTGGCTACACAAGGTACTGATTTCAGCGCCCTCGTGCGACGCTGTTTGGTGATGAAAGTGCCTCCACTGCCGTCAGTCTATAGCAAGACTCATGTCAAATTTGACTGTGATATGATCATAAATAACGAAATTATGCCACTTTGTATTAAAGATATAGGTCCATGAATATTTCGCCTATGCGTTTCTTTTTTGACAGAGTATATATATGTAACTAATGGAATGATTAGCCTATGGTGTGGCTGTAATTTTATTCAACAATATTAGAGGCTATTCTTTTTTGTGTACATCCACACATTGACAGGATAAGGTTGTGTTCACTTCAACCGTCTTCACTTAGACGACATTAAGTCTGGATTAACACTCCAACTTAACCTCAGACCAAGTTTTTCAAGTAATCTGCTACATGTGTAGCTGTAAGAGAGGTGGGATATAGGCCATTGGCAGAGATTGATTCTGTGACCCATTGCATTTCATCTCAAACAGGTGGGATATAGGCCAGTGGTAGAGATTGATTCTGTGACCCATTGCATTTCATCTCAAACAGGTGGGATATAGGCCAGTGGAAGAGATTGATTCTGTGACCCATTGCATTTCATCTCAAACAGGTGGGATATAGGCCACTGGTAGAGATTGATTCTGTGACCCATTGCATTTCATCTCAAACAGGTGGGATATAGGCCAGTGGTAGAGATTGAGTCTGTGACCCATTGCATTTCATCTCAAACAGGTGGGATATAGGCCAGTGGAAGAGATTGATTCTGTGACCCATTGCATTTCATCTCAAACAGGTGGGATATAGGCCAGTTGCAGAGATTGATTCTGTGACCCATTGCATTTCATCTCAAACAGGTGGGATATAGGCCACTGGTAGAGATTGATTCTGTGACCCATTGCATTTCATCTCAAACAGGTGGGATATAGGCCAGTGGTAGAGATTGATTCTGTGACCCATTGCATTTCATCTCAAACAGGTGGGATATAGGCCAGTGGAAGAGATTGATTCTGTGACCCATTGCATTTCATCTCAAACAGGTGGGATATAGGCCAGTGGCAGAGATTGATTCTGTGACCCATTGCATTTCATCTCAAACAGGTGGGATATAGGCCAGTGGCAGAGATTGATTCTGTGACCCATTGCATTTCATCTCAAACAGGTGGGATATAGGCCAGTGGTAAAGCACTCGCCTGATGCAGAGTCAGTCTGGGATCGATCCCCATCAGTGGACACATTGGGCTATTTCTTGTTCCAGCAAGTGCACCATGACTGGTTTATTAAAGGATGTGGTATGTACTATCCTGTCCATGGGATGACCAAATGTTTGACATCCAATAGCTGATGATTAATAAATCAATGTGCTCTACTGGTTAAACAAAACAAACTAACTTTTTTCATCTTGGACAAAACATTTTTTTAAATTTGTAGATTAGTTACAATATTGTAAGAGAAGGCAAAATGTTTGTTAAAATTTTGAAGTTTTTAATTTGATAAAGTTAAACAAAAGAACTGGTCACTGACCATTACTCTATGATAATGAATAAATCAAACATACCATTCAACTAATTAAAGTGTTTACCTCAGTAATAAATTCCATTATAGGTAGTACTAAACCAAATAACTTCCGGCTGCGTCAAAGTTCGAGGTACACCAAACTTTTGATAGAAAAGTAAACACCACAAGTCTTGTGATTGGTGATAAATGTGACTGTGTTGGTTGTAAAAAAAAAAGTTTCATCTAGGCAAAAAATGTATGCAGTTTTATTTCATCTAGTACCACTGTGTGAAGTAGCCTTGTGCTTGAAACATGTATGGGGTACCTGTAAAAAAAAAAAAAACCTCAAATTTTTGTGTGGAACTAGGATAGTCATAGATGCTATCCGTTTGACCCCCAATTTTTTTCTGATTCACTTTAAGGGTGAGAGGTGGTAGTATTTATATCCATGGCATTTAGGTCGATTGATACACTACAGGTAGGAGTTTTAGCCACATATGTTACTATTGTCGTCTATGGGATTTGGTTTGGTAGTACAGTTTAAATTTTTTTATCACTATTAAAAAAAGGCTGGTTTTTTACATACCCTCTTACTACCCAGGTCATGCTAGGATAGGTATAATCTATGCTGGTAGTTCTGTTTTCCAAGAATGTTTTTGTTAGCTCCAGTTTACTTCATAATATAACACCAAAAAAAGAAGCTTTACAAACAAAATGCACATCAATAGTGTTAAATTATATATGTTGTGCTTTGGAAATTCTACACAAACAAAACAGATTTGCATCGTGACACAATTTCTAAAACATTATTAGACATTTTAAAAATGACTAAATAATTAAATAAACAAGCAGAAGAAAATACTTTATCCATCACGATCCACAGCTTGCTGCACCAATCATCAAAATGAGAGATAACAGGCATACTGCTACAGCAATACATGTCACCTACCAGATCCAACAAATTAAGTCCTAAGTTCAAGGACCATAACTCTGTGAAGAAATTGGTCAATCGCCATGAAAGTCAAATGTGATCTGTACATGATAAAGCTATATACAAAATTTCAACTTGAAGCATGATAAAAAAAAAAAAAAAAGTCCAGAAAACAAATGTTCATATTTCCTAAGTTCAAAGGCCATATATAACTCTGTGAAAATAGTAAATTCCAAAGCCTTATTACCACACCAATTTACAACCCCACTGTCCACCGGGGAATCTTAGAGAATGTGCCCAAGACAGTTGTGCATGAACCTTCAGTGGATGTAAGCATGACTCAGATGGTTGATTGATTGATTGACTCTATGAAAAATGGGTAAATCACCATGAAAGTCAAACTTGATCTGTAACGGCACATGATAAATCTATATACAAAATTTCAGCTCAATATCTTGAGGCATTTGGAAACAAATATCTAGAAAACTATATGTGGGACCAACTGATGGATGGACAGACAGACAGAAGGATGGAGATGAAACCTACAGTCCTCTCTAGTTGGACCAGTAAGGGACTGATAAGATGACTATATATATATATATATATATATATATATATATATATATATATATATATATATATATATATGAATAACTTAAAATTATAAAAAGCTAACTTGCAGAATCAATAACCTAATGATCAAAAGGGGAATGCTTTATATGCCTGACTGGAGGTTTTAAGAAATTCAATAACCATAAGTGTCTCCTTGTGGCTGCCATAAATAGACGCTGATGTCACAAAACACTAACGAATGACACAGAAAGCCATTTTCAGATATAACTATAATAAAAAAACAGATTTACAAACTTTGAAAAGTGAAGCCACACAAAATTGGTTTAGGCTATAATCTCTTTTCAAGAAATATTAGTGCGACTCTGCTGCATGGCCATCTTTCAAGATTACTGCATTACCACTGAACTTTATGAAGGGGCGCTCTTCATTTTCAGGGGGCAGGACACCCAGCCTGGTGGTAAAACACTCAGCTCATGCATGGTTGGTCTAGGATTGATTCCCGTCATTAGGCACATTGGGCTATATCTCGTTCCAGCCAGTGCACCAAGACTGGTATATCAAAGGCTGTGGTATGTGCCATCTTGTATTTGGGATTGTGCATATAAAAGATCTCTCGTTACTAATGGAAAAATGTAGCGGGTTTCTTCTCCAAAACTATAATATCAGAATTACCAAATGTTTGACATCCAATAGCTGATGATGTGGTGTCGTTAAACAAAAACTTTAACTTCATTTTCTCTAGGAGAGAAATAAAATCAGTAACTAATAAAATATCATTGCATAAATCTATTTAAAAAGGATTTCAAATAAATGCAGTATCATTATTTATTTTTATTTGTTTTGTTTTTTGGTGGTTAACTGTAACTCACAGGAAAGGAAAGTTATTTGTTTAACACCTTGCCATGGTAGAAGAAAAGTGCTGATATGTTATAGTCCAGGACATGGCTCAGTGGTAGGGCACTTGCTTGAGGTGCAAATAGGGTTTCTGCCAGAGGGTAAAATGGGTATAGTGCCATACCCACATTTTTTTGCAGATTTTTTTTTTTTAAAGTTAAATTTTTGACAAAATTAATGACTCTTATTATTACTGTATGATTTTGTAAACAATAATCCTAAACCTAACCCATTTTCATCTTGGGGGACAGTGGGTGCATGCAGCACATACATTATAAATATTCAATACCATAGCGCCATACCCAAACATTTCTTTCTGGCAGAAACACTGGACTGCCAAAGGGTCTCTGAATACTAACGTATCTCCATCACTGGGCTAACTCAAGTGTCCTCTAGCCATATTCTGGTTATATACTGAGAATAGGGCTAGAGTGCACTTAGTTTCAAATATGGTCAATTTTAAAATTTCTAATGATCATAGGATTATTAAGTACTGAATGAATGAATGTTTAACGACACCCCAGCATTAAAAATACATTACCTATTGGCTTTCAAACTAAGGTATCTGCATGTGTTATGTACTGCAGTGTCCTCGATGCTCCATTTAAGAGGGGTGGTCAGCCCTGCTATTGCATTTTGTTGTCCTTTACTGTTTTTCTGCACCCCCCCTTCCCCCTATTTTTCTATGACCCTCTTTATTTTCCAACATTATACTATATTTTAAAGCATCCAGCTCCGCTATTTCAAAGTGCACACTTTTTCAAACACTGAAGAAAAAAAATCAGTCTGCACATTGGACATCAAAGGAAACAAGCTGTGGTGTGTACGAAAATGAATTTATATCGTTCTAGCAATCTCCAAGTGAAAAAACACTTATTTGGTGCCAGTTTTGTCATATGTTCAGAACGGTCATTCTGTCTTTTGTGCCCACCAACTCATCTGATATTTTGTCCTCAACTGCAGACATAATTGGTCATACTGATGATTTTTACTTAGTTTATTCAGCAAATATTCAAAATATTAGAAACTTTGTTTGATGGGGGATATCACCATGGAAGTCGTAGTGTTTATCATTAAAATCATTTATCTTTAGTGCCAAATAATAATTATATACACCGCCTTTAAAAAAACAAAAATGGCAATATCAATGCAATCGATTCATTTCATGAAGATGGAAATAAAAAGAACAGAAACATATTATCCCACATTAGAGGATAAAAATCTTTATTATTTTTCAGATATCTTGAAATCTTTAAAATAATAATATAAAAACTTTGATCGGTTTATTAAAACAAATGCCCGTGAATGTCAGACTGACAATATCTCTGTTTTAACTAATTGTACATAAAAGATGAGTCAGCTTGTACACTGTACAAATGTTTTTGTACCAGATACTGATGGACAAAATTAAGGATAGGTCTTTCCACACAGTCTACCAACACACAATGATACACAGTAACTAAGCTTCCACATACCTTTTTTGTTTTGCTTTTCAGTATTTGTTTTTGTGGGCTTTTTGTTTTTGGAAAGGTTGGGGGTGAGAGAGGGGTACGTGAAGCCACCCTCCTTTAATTTTCATCCAGCAAGAACACTGTACTGTGTGTCCAAAATGCAACAGACCTTTATTTTCAGGCATGACAATGACACTTGATGGAATCAGCTGAAAGCTTTGCAAAGCGGACAGTACACGGCCAAAGGCCGTAAGGGGAGAGGATCGAGGAGAAGGGATTCCCCCCTTAAAATTGATGCTCTAAGGGGCTCTCTCCTAGCACTTTAGAGTAAAAAAAAGAACATGAACAATAAATTTTTAAAAGATAAATTCATAAATATTTATCACATTAAGTTTTCAAAATTACAAAAACTGAATAAACAATACAGACAGGCAGAATGTTTCTTTACTTTGGTAGCATGCTCTACGAGTGCAACACACCCTCATGAACCGTAATTAATCAAGTCATTACAGTAAACACACAGTGCCTTACCCAGAATGTCACATTTTCTAATGAAATTGCCCAAGCTCTCAACAATGTTTTCAATGTTTTTTCTGATTTTGATGTCAAGTTTCACTGTTTTTTCAAGCCATGTCCATTTAAACTTATTTTTCACTAATTTGTTGATTTCTTGAACTCGCGATTCCTCTTCCTTAGCCAATAATTTTATCATGTTTAGCCTAATTAATAATGTTCACACGCTTACCGTCATGAAAAGCTTTAAATAGTGCAATCATTATGGCTCTTGTGATTGGTCAGATCTGTTTCATTTCATTATGCCCATCCAATGGCTAGTGATTTTACATATGGCCTGCTATAGTGTCGAACCAAAGCCTGTTGTTTTTACAAGTGTCTGGTCTCGATTACAGGTCTAAAGCGTGAAGTAACCCAACACGGCACGAAAGCAGATTAGAAATATTGAGAAAAATTTATTTAGACCATCTGAGTGACAAAATAAAGGTACCTATACAACCCCCAAAAAACCTCCTCGGATTTGGACGATTCACAGAAACGACCTAAATGGCTTTCAAATCCGTGGATTTCCGTGGATTCGCGGAAGATTGCCATGCCTGTATTTTAATTGTTTTATAGAACACAGAATCAATTGGTTTCAGACAGGGATGTCATGTTTCTTCTTGTAGCTTTTGTGCTAGTCACCAACCTGTGAGTTTAACTTTGTGAGTAAACTGTAAAAGGATCAAATTAAAGGTATGTGGCATCAGATTCAGGAACAATATTTTAGACAAAGTAGATCTACATAGCCACCATTTGGTTGTTGAAAATGGATGATCTGTTACATAGTGCTTTGAAGCCCTCCTATCACACATGCTCTTAAAGGTCTAGAGGACACTGGGGCAATCAGCGGGCAGATGTATTTAGATTATCCCCACCACTACCTGTGCTCCATGACCGGTATATCAAAGACAATGGTATGTAAATCCTGTCTAAAGGAAAATACATTATTTGATTGCAACCAGTTTGTTTTCTCAGATCATGGTTAAATGTTACAACCATAATTAAAAAATATCATTCATGTGTGTCCAGGGAATCCTACTAGCTGCCCCATATCAACGTCAAAATGTGAGTGATGTTTCATCTATGTACTGAATCATTTTGAATGTAATTTTATCATGTGGTAAGTAACAGATACCCTTGTTCAACTTTGTCAGAGTTGTAACTTTCACTGATATTTATCTCTGGGGAAAATGTCTGTTTTGAGTCAGGCCACTGATCTTATCAGAGGTCGGACTCGGGATGGGCGTGTTCAAAACCCTAGTGGTATATGAGCATGTTAAACTAGTTATCTATGTATGTATGTATTTATCTATCTGGGGAAATGATAAATAACGTTTGGAAAATAAAAAAAATGTTTGGGAATTTCAGACAAAAATTGTGTAACTGCAATAAAAGCCCATCAATGGGCTTCAATAAAAGCCCATCAATGGGCTTCAATAAAAGCCCATCAATGGGCTTCAATAAAAACCCATCAATGGGCTTCAATAATTCTTCATCAAATAAAATAATCATTAATACAAAATCTGAAGATGATTTTGTCATGAGTGATCTAAATAAATAATAATAATAATAATATTTTTTTTTTTTTTTTAATGTATTGGGAAAATGATGAAAGAAATTTCAAGAGATATTTGAAATAATATTTATACTTAAATTAATAAGTAGATTTTTACATAGGAGAAAGAACCATGAATCTTTCTTTTTTAATTTAGTTGCAACAAATCTTGATTTACCTTTATACATCACAATTCATGACTGATTTCCTTTAAATATAGACAATATTCAAACACTGAATATAATGATAACCACTTTATTGTGTACTTCAACATAAATAAGCACAAACATGGATATATCACAGTTATATACATACATGTAAATGCAACCATATTTGTACTGTAAATTGTGTTTACTTTTTATTGTTTAAACTGATAGTGTACTATACATGGTATCTACTATACCAGATATGTTTGTATATCTTTAAAAGTCTACTGTAATTATGGTGCAAGATCATTAGAATTTATATGCATCACAATTTAACAATGATAGACAGTGTAATTATCATTATAGACTCTAGAAATGTGGTTGAAATACTACTGAATACACTAGCTCTATAGTTGGTTATGTAAATTGTTTTGGGTATAATCCGATACATTAAAAATTACATTCAATAATCAGTGTATGCAAGAGTAAAAAGTATGAATTGTGTCTTGTGTCATGAAAACTAAAATATTTAGTTATGTAAACACTATCAGATATTTTATTGTTAATGATAACCATCTAATATCCTTTACCATTGAGCGACTTCTATCACTCAAGTCATTGGCATTTGTATACATTTTGCAGCCATGTGTTCACATGGTACTAGTTCTGAAATGACGACCACCTCTTCAGTTCTAGCTCTGCATGGCTTCACTTGTAACAGTTAATAACATCAAAGTGCTGTGGAAATGGTGAAACAAAGCTTGATCCAGATCAGGCAGTTAGTTAAATTTTAGTGCTCTGCATATTGTGAAACATGACTCTCGAGGTCTGGCTTCACTTAACCATTATTGTTCACTAGTTGTGAGAAAAGCAGGTTTGGCTTTGGCTTGACATAAACCACAGGTTCCTTTTTAGTGCTCCGAGAGTTGAGAAAGACCACATCCGCTATGGCTTCATTTACAGCACTAGTTTCTTTTGAGTGCTTTAGAGTTCAGAAAGATCATTTCCGTTATGGCTTGTTACAGCACTGGCTACTTTTTAGTGGTACGAGAGTTGAGAAAGACCACTTCTGGTATGGATTCAGTTAAACCACTAGTTACTTTTTAGTGATCTGAAAGTTGAGTAAGACCACATCCGATATGGATTCAGTTACAGCACTAGTTACTTTTTAGTGGTCTGAGAGTTGAGAGGCACAGCTTCAGTTCTGGCTTCACTTACTGCCTGACTTTCACCATTGGATTTAATTGAACTCTTTCTCATCTTGGATTTCTCCTCTGCTGTCAGGCAGCGCTCTTCCAGTCCAAGAGCACGGAAGCAAGCCCGCCGAATTTTGCGATCCATCACACCATAAATGATTGGATTACAGCTATTTGCAACAGCAAAAAACACAGTAATGGCAACATAGAAGTCGGCACTGAAGTTGAGTCCTTTGTCGATGCTACGCACAATGCCGTATGGTAAATATCCAATGATGATTAACAAGAACACCATTCCAAACATCTTGGTAATTTGAATTTCTCGCCGAAGCCACTCCCGCTTGCGACTGGTACGAAAAGCACTTGAAGAATGATGGACCTTAACAAAAATAGCAATGTAGCACACAATTAAAATCAACGATGGCAGCATCATCAGTGCGACACTGACAAACATGGTATACAACCCAAATCCTTTTTTGATGATGCAGCGCAGAAGCTTTGGTTCGTACTGGGACATGTATCCAAGAGATGGCTGAATTAAGAAGAGGAGTGGCACTACTCGGGCAAACACTAGCACAAACACAGTGTATGCATTCTTGGAAATCTTCTTGTAAAACGGATTGAACACAACCACGATGAGCCGATGGATGGCGACAAGTCCAGTGTGCCACAGTGATGAGCCCATGAGGAGGACCGAGAGGTGGGTGACCATCTCACACACCACGGAGCCTGTGGCCCAGGTCATCATGAAGTAGGACACGAGCACCAGCAGGTTGTTGATGCCCAGATTCAGAATGTCATTGATGCACAGGCTCACGATGAAGATGTTGGTGATGTTCTTGAGGTCCCGTTCTGTGAGGATGACGATCATTGTCAACACGTTGGCAAACACCCCCCACATGAGGGCAAACAGCATGACGGTCGCACCCACGTGAAGGGCAGTGGCTGACGGACCTGCTCGCTCATTGGACGAGTTTGTCAGGTTGTCGTGCAACTCAGACATGTTCATGGATACATTAAAAAAATCCATGGCACCGGTCTGAATTTATTTCAACTTTTTTTTTCTTTAAATATTAAGTTTAGAGCTGGGAGTGTTGTCAGAACTTATTTAATATATGTTTTGCCTTAGAATCACCAATTATTTTAAATATCTGTAATTACAAAAAATGCTTCTTTGTTATAATCACAGGCAATGAATAAATGTTAGACAATTTTTCTAAGTAATTGCGTTGTACACACATTTTCAATCCACTTATCAAGCTAGTGTAAACATATCTTCATCAGGAATGAAATGAAGCTCAGCCGTATAAGTTGCAGTCTGGTCGGTAACGAGCAGATATTTAATTACTTTCTGATATCTTGAGTTGAACAGATCCCTGGAGGAATTTCTCCGTCTTACGTATCCAGCTCTGTGTCACCAAATCAAGAAACGCTGCAGTCCAGATCAGCTAACTTCCTGCGGACAAACCCAAATTGCATCAACACACTGTGAATGGACAAGGTATCGACAAATTAATCAAAGAAAATGTCCACTATAGGGCCACCAGAAGTGGATTAATAATAGTATATCTCAGTGATTTGATCTTCTTTCATAATTCTGTTCTTTACTATTAAAACTAATGTCAGCTAGTACATGTATAATTATTGCTACCTATGTAAAAGATTGCCATCTGGAGCTTTAAATATAAAATACAGATTTTGCATTTCTAAATGTACATAGATTACAATATAAAAGATTTTTGTGGGTGTATGTTTTTATAATACTAAAAAAAATTTTTTTTTCGAATTTAAAAAAAAAGAAGAAAAAAAGGAAAAGAAATTACTTTTAAGTAAACTAAAACCAACAACAGGAAAACAATTTTTTTATAGTAATAACATGGATAATGATGATGACACATGATAACATTCGACGTCAATGTCTTTGTCAGGTCCAAGAAGAAATGACAAGTTAATTAAGACTGTCCGTTCCATTCTATGTCAAAGAGTGTTCACAAGTCATCTTAGCCTCCGCTTACTGACATAATAATTCAGTTTTTTGCTCAATACTAATGAGGTGCTTTAAAATAAAATGGAGAAGCTTTACAGTCATATACAACGGTTTTATGCCAAAACAATATTTGAATGAAAATTATAACTTTTGTATTTCCAAACCATATTTCTTTAGTCAACTTTTAAGAAATGTGTCTATACATTATTTAATATAAAAGCAGATTAATTATTCACATCTAGGAGTATTTAAATGACTTTGCTGACTGTTGGCCTTGCACTATGTACAACTGTTACACAAGTATATCATTTGGTTAAATATAGGAAAATGAATAAAATAGTGTTATTAGTCACTAATTGATGATATATAAGAAGCTTTTTTTCACTCTAAAATTGTTATTATCAGTGTAAAGCACTCGACACTTGAATAGACATGTTATATACTCACAAAACGGATAAAATGACAGTCAACAACCTATTTCATTTACACCTATAAAAACTGCAACATCTTGAAAGTAGTGGGTTAAATATTGTAATCTTTTTTATCAAGAAACCACCAAATTGGTATGCAGTTCCTGACAGTTTTTGGGTAGTGGTGAAATCTGGCATTGGGGTAAAATTAGGAGATTGTGCCTTGTTTGACTCATTGAGATATAAATCTATTTGACAGAAGACATAAAATATCCTCTATTAGTGTTCTCCAGCCTCAGAAACAGGTTGATGCCAAACCACAAATTCATTTTCAAAAACATGTCAGTCATGCTGAATATGAAAAGTTAATTTCCATAACACGAAGATTTTGAAGTGAGCAATGAAATTATACTGATATTAGTACAACTCAACAATATGACAATAAAGTTTACATCAAAACACAATCTATGACTATTGAACAGGATGTGTGATACACAATATAATATATGATGTTGAAGCAAAATCCTGTTTTTCTGCAAATGACGTAAAAGGATATATCACATTTTAGACATAAACTCAATCTACACATGATCCTACCATGTTTTCAAAATTTGTTATTTACTTTTAAATGAAGACTATTAAAAGGTAATTGATGAATAAATGTAATGGAACTGAATGATAAATGTTTGCCTTTATCCGGGACAAATAAAACAAATATAATTTTTTTAAATAAACCCCCAAACCCCTAAAAAAAAATTCTCTTACCAGTATATTAATGGGAGATGTCATACTATTTAGACAGTGTCAATTGGCTTGACCTATGGCAATTTTAACAAACATCAATGAGATTTAGGTGAATCTAGTGCTAAACAGCCTGAAGAATACATCATCAGCACATTCTTTCTTTGAAGAAACTTGCTGTGTGTCCCATGCACAAGTATTATTATAACAAGCTTTCTCAATTTCCTGCAAGGGTCAGCCCATTCATGGAAATCTAGCAGAAAGATTTAATTACGGACACGCACATCTAATTAGCCACCAGCTACAAGAAAAGATTCACCCTCTCCACAGTTCACAATCCTCTCACAAGTTTTAACATTATCGATTTGTGAACCTTAAGTTTCTTCCAACTTTCAATGCATTTGCTTGCTTGGCATTTCCATTCACGAGAAACATTCTGCAACAATATGAATAGTTCTAGACTTCACCTTTCATGCTAAAATAAAATTAGACTTCACTATTCATCCTTAAATAACATTAGGTACAAAACATTAGGTCAGTGATCAACAAGTTCTTGTAAAGATTATGAGGCTCATGTTGCAAAAACTGACTCGGGAAAACGTTGAAAACACACAATTCTTCCTAGTTCAATATGAAAAGCACTTTTTAAAAAACCCATTTAAAATGGTTCAGCTGAAGATCTGACATTACTGTGCCGTAATTCTAGTTTTGAAGTTAAAGTTTGTTTTGTTTAACAAAACCACTAGAGCACATTGATTAATTAATCATCGGCTATTGGAGGTCAAACATTTGGTAATTTTGACAAGTAGTCATCAGAGGAAACCCTTTACATTTTTCCTAATGCAGCAAGGGATCTTTTATATGGATTTTCCCCATAGACAGGAAAGCCTTTGACCAGTTGTGGTGCACAGGTAATGGTCTGAATGAGAAAAAAACAACCAATCAGTTGAATAGATTCACCAAGGTGGTTTGATCCTGCAACGTAAGCACCTAAAGTGAGCATTTAATCGACTGAGCTATGTGCTTTCAAGTCTGTGGGAACGTGCATATGAAAGATCTCTCCTATGGGTCCAGATAAAATGTTATGTATGAACTTTTTTTCACCTTCATATTAATAACAAGAGAGCCATGGAGTCTGAATCATTCACCTGGTATTAATAATTAAACTACATGTAACTATACCTCTGAAAAGTGAACCATGATTGATCACAGATGATCATTTGGTGACAGCTAATTTGACATTAACACAACAAATGAGCATATGCCATGACATTTTGTGAATTCTAATATTATAATTATGGAATAAATAATGATGTATGCTGGTGATGGTCAGGGTCATGAGAGGATCATTTTTACCATGTTTTGTGGAAATATGTGCAGTGGAACTTGAAAACAACTCAAAAATCTCTTAGCAAATCAGAGGCCATATTATATTTCGATTCATCGCCAAAAAATAATAATACTTGGACAGAGCCATGAGAGAATCATTTGTACCAAGTTTTGTTAAAATCTGACTATAGTGGACCTTGAGAAAAAACTGAAAATGATTCAGCCAATTGGAGGCCAGATGCCATTATGGTTTGGAATTGGTCCTAAAAATAACACAAAACTGCTAAGAGACAGATGTATTATGTGATTATCTCATCTGCTATTCAGCTTGTGATTCTATTACATTTTAATTCCACAATATTCTAACATATCTCTCAGAAATTCAAATTTTTCACACACTGTCCCAAATCCTCCCCTCACCCCATGCTCTATTATTTTTATCAGGCCACATTATTTTCTAATGAGGACATTTTTTTTACCACTAATACTATAAAAAAAGAAAGAAGATAACAGCAGGCCATATTTTACTTCCTATTTTGAGTCCTGTAGCAACACTTAGTCAGAGATATGAGACAATCATTTGTTCTATTTTGATGACATCTGCATGCTGAAATTTGAGAAGAAGTAAATCATGTCTCAGACAATTAGAGGTCAGCTTGGATTTTACATGTTTGTCTTCAAGTGGGGGCCTGTACTCCTACCCATCCCACCCCAAGTTCCTATGGGTCTGCAACAAACTGAGAGAGGTTTAGTTATGTTGCCCAAAAACTAATCCGCCATGAAGTTTTCTGGTTCTTGTACATATAGTCAAATAAGCAATACGTTGTGTTTTGAGGCATACGGGATCGAGAAACAAATGTAACTTAGATGGCAAAGGAACAATCATAGAAAAAAACAGGGCTCACCTTGTTCATTGCCAAATTAGCCAGCTGCTTATTTATATACAAAGTGGCTATCTCATTTAGTCTTTGCTAATAAAAAATTCCTTAAATTAATCACATTTTAATAATTTTCAAGAAAATACTCTACATATTTAAAAACTGGCTAAAAAATTAAAAAAATTCCAGTGTGAGCCGTGAAAAAGGGGTCATTCAACAATAATGTAATGCAAAATTTTGCATTTTTATATTCCCTCCACCTTGTAACATACTGCAATACTAAGAGCACAGTATAATGTTTAAAATTTCTTCACGCATCAATAAATCTATAAAGGTCAGAAAAATAATACCCACAAAGTAAAAAACATTCTTCCACCGAGTAAAGATATAGAACATTTTGATTTATGTACAAGACACTTGTAGAATTTACACGTCAATAACAGACCTGCAGCTTTCGTTGGTGATTAGTTTTATTTATCAACTGACCATCATCGAACTAGATGATCGATGTCTAACTTTATTATAACATAATGATGATTACTTGCAGCCAACATCAGGACAATTTCATATCCACCAAAGATCATAATATGAATATGAAGCTTGTGACACAAACCTGCCATCATAAAGACATTTGGTAAATGCTGTGCCAATCGAGTGCAGTAAACATGATCAACAAAATGACTAAGCATTTCCTTACTGATATATAAAAATTAATATGGGGAATCCAGGGCTCACCCTGGATCAAAAATACCTGTAGCCAGAATATTAGCCAAATGGAATTTTTATTAGTCATATTAAAAATGCTTTAGCCAAATTTGTTTTATCCAGTTAAATGCTTGTTGTGATTTCTGCTTACGAAATACTTCGGCTAAGAATGCTGACTTCACAGTATACTCCATTTATTAAAAAAAAACCCACAAACAAAACAAAAAAACCTTTAATAAAATTAAAATTTACGGTCTTTTTAAAATCCAGCTGACTTATTAAATGTCACCTCAGTCTTACAAATTTATATCTAAAATTATCTAACAAATATGATTATTGTAAACTAATTTTATTCAGTGTACATTTAACTGCAATTTAAATACTGCATGTTCATTTCCAGCGATCGCAATCTGCATGCATGCTCTCGACCATGGGTGCGAAATTAACAAAGACAAAGGAATAAACAAAAACTGCAGTTAGGTATTCATTGATACGAACAACTATAATCCCCTATTGTTTTTCGACAAATTTACATCAAGATTTACTTTTGCGTAATCGTATTGTTTAATGTCTGCAATGATGTCTCTTGACATGCGGGTGTCAGCCGATGCTAAAGCGTGACGTATATTCGTGCCGAGTGCCCCTCAGTTCAGCTAACGAACGTTCTTCCTAACGTTCGTGAACTATTTGATTGGTGTCCGTCGTGTCCATTTGGTTTAACGTGAAGCGCACAAACCAGTCTAGCGAACGTTTTGTTTTCACTCGGTCTGGCTGAACTCAGCCCTTGAGATAGCCTACATGTCTTTCGGCCCTGAACTGGCAGGGGTATTCAAATTGACATGCATTGTAGGGTCTGTTTTTGGTTCAAAGATTTTACAAAGTAAAAATAACAAGTTACAGATCTTCCAGACATTGCTGTCATACATGATGAATGCATGCCATTAAAATTAATAACCATGATTATTAAAATAAGCAAACATTATAAGGCCTACGCTGTATTCTGCATGACACCGTTTCTCGTTACCGGTCGCGAGATCTCTATTACGCTAATTGCATATTTGGTAGTATTATTATGTTTGAGGTGTCGGATAGATTATGTAACCGTTTGTTCACATCAGAAGACAGAAAATGGCTTAGCCAAAATTTTAGCCACTTGCAAATTTTATTAGCCATTTTTTTTTAAATTAGCCAATGGCTAATTTGGCTATCAACAGCGCAAGCCCTGGGAATCAAGAGAAAACAATTTGGTTTGTTTACTGACACCACTAGAGTACATTAATTAATCACCAGCTAATTGATGTTTGATATTTGACAAAACCGTCTCCAGAGAAAACCCACTACATTTTTCCATTAGCAGAAAGAGATCTTTTATATGCCCCGTCTGACACAGGAAGGTGCATCAAAATCAAGGAAGACAATACTAAATTATTATTATGTTGTTGGATTTTTCTTTTCTATCTTATCATGATTAAAATAGAGTGTGATGGCTGGATTCCATATATACTCAACAAACTTAATTATGGGCTAATGGATATTTTTGGGCATTTTTCTTTAAATATGATGAAACCCCCAGAAAGAAGAGCCCAAAGGATTGAATGGTGTTGACATTGTAGCATATTCTGAAACTTAATGATTTATACAATAATAATGTGGTGACAAAATTACATTGATTTGTTGGAACAGTCATGGCATTGTGATAGTGTGGGTTACTACATCACACCATTGTTAACTGTAGGTTATTTTTAAAGAATGTAACTTTATATTTTTCTGTTTTCTGATTGGAAATTTGAATCCACAATCGACCTGACTCATGAACAGATTCAATGTCTTTCCCCATAGGGCCATTCATTTGCATCAACTAATGATCATGTAACATAAATTGTATTCTGACAGAATACATAAATTGTATTCTGACAGAATACAGCAAAGACTGTCCAATATTAAACAGCAATCAAAGATTACGCTCCTGAATATGTATTATGCTGAATTCAAGCCATCTACCACTTGAGATCAATTAGTCAAATCATTCAGGTGTACCAGCATGCTTTCTTCATGG